>NC_138150.1:8516655-8611655 GCF_964199315.1 Orbicella franksi
CATTTTTGGAAATAAAAGTGTTTTAATAATATTTACATTCCCGTAAATTGATAATCCTCTTGACTTCCATAGATCTATTGTGTTTTTAATTTATTTCAACCTCTGTTTGAAGTTTTTTCTACTAATATTTGTACATCATATGTAACATATATTCCTAAAAATTTGACGCACGTTTTACACTCGACCCCTAGTGGATCATTTTCACAATTCTGAAGTGACCCAATCCACATTACTTCTGTTTTCGTTACATTTAGTTTAAGTCCAGATGCTTTCTCAAAAAGTTCAAGCAATCCAAACAAGGCGCACGCTGAGTCCAAGTCTGATAGAACAGCAGTTGTGTCATCGGCAAACTGCAACAATTTAGTTTCTAGACCAGCTATAGTTATTCCTTTAATATTTTCTTGATTCCGTATAGCAATCGCTAGGATTTCAACCGCGGTGACAAAAGAGTAAGGCAAGAGGGGGTCTCCTTGCCAAATATCATGCAAATCCAGCTCGGACTGTAGCAGCTGAATTGTGTTAATTACAGCTTGCCTTGGGATTAGATTGCCGCCTCTTTTGTCAATAATGTGATTTAAAGGACAGTCTAAGTCTCGTCCCATGATAATGTTCTCGATATCGTCAAAGTTTTTATTCACGATGGTTTGCAGGATTGTGTGGTTAAAGGCAACCAGTTCATTGTCTCGATTAGGGCCATATATATTAACTAAAAGAGTGGGCTCTCCGCTCAGGAGTACTTTTAACATTATAAATCTACCGTTTGTGTCAATGACCGATTCTTCAACAACACAATCAAAGTTATTCCTAATTACGATTGCGACACCTCTTGCATTATGAGCCCCATGAGATCAGATTAGCGTGGCACCCCATTCTCTTTGCCAGAAAACTTCATTCCCTTGGGTAGAATGTGTTTCCTGAAGGAAAACAACGTCAGGTTTTTTGTTTTCTGAGCCAAGTAAATATTGTTTGTCGTTTACGATAGTTGCTTATGCCTCTCGTATTTAAAGAAATAAATTTACCTGTCACCATTTGTGATTATTGGATATGTGAAAAAGTCTAAATTTGGTAGAAGATGGATCTTTATTATATTCCCGGTGCTCAATGGACACACAATTACAATAATCGAACGCTTTAAGTCCTTTAACTGAATTATACTAATATAAGAAATTTTTGCGGTAAGCAAAATATATGGTTTGTGGAGAAGTGCTGTTAAACTATGGCGTACATAAACAAAATCATTAAAAGCAAGTTTTGCGTAAAATTCGCCATTGTGCAGCGCTGCACAAGCAATCCCAGCAGACATGAAGACATCGCGCGGGTGTCTTTAGCGCTTGGCTTCGCAAAAAGATCTCATCATTTCACTGTCGCTTCTCAAAGCTACAGATAATAAGGAATTTAGGCTAAGCAACATAAATTTCTCTTCCATCAATGAAGAGTTTTCCTCTAGTGAAGCGTACTTTTTTACCTTCGTCATAAGGCTGTTTCATAAGTGGAAGTGCTTTCTTGCGGGCCTTGAAGTCACTAGGTGTAAAGTCCTCTACAATTCTTACCCTTTGTAGTATTGCCTTTCCATCTGCACTCTTTGCTGCTTGTAATAGACTTCTTTTGAAAGGCCTGCTGTAGAGCCTTATGATGATAGGTCTTGGCTTGTCGTTTCGTTTTTTCCCGGTGCGATGGGCATTCTCTTTTTCCGCAATTGCATTCTCGAAGCCAAGAAAGGTGATAAGATCCGTAATTATTGTCATACACTCTTCTCCTTCATCTTCATTAAATCCAAGCACTCGAATATTAAAATCCCTGGAATATCGTTCTAGATGTTCCAGTCTTTTCTTAAGTTCATCATTATTTCTACGAAGGGCTTCTACTTCTTCAGCGTTGGTACTCACCAGGTTTAGCTGAGATTCCTTTATGTTGTCAACATCGGCTTCTAGTTGCTGTTGCTTGGTCTTCAAGCCGTCTATTTCATCTACTTTGGACACGACGCTTTCAATTTTTTGCAGCCTTTCGTTAGTGTTTCTTTGAAAGTCCTTTAGGTCATCGCTAAGCTTGGTTATTTGACCTGTTAGGTCAAGTCTCATCGATTTCAACTCTTCAAGTAATTCTATGGCGGCCATGTTCGACTTGCTAAGATTTAAAGCTTTCGAATAATTATGCTGCTTATCGCTTCTTTCAAGGGCTAAGATTTTTCCCGACCGCAGTCGTTTCCTGACATGAAGCATAGTTATCAAAAACCAAGATAATTTTGGACAGTATGTGTTCGAACCAAAAACGTTTTTGCCGAGCTCAGCACGGCACGTCTTACTGCATGCTGCTCACTCGCCTTTTTTACGAGCCTTTCGAATTGCCCACCCCACCAGGGTGCACGGCTTAGATTGAACTGCCACTTTATACCCTGGTGAGCGAGGTGGTTCTGCAGCTGCTCTGCTTTCATCACTTTACTCAACCATGTCGCTGCAGCCGTGAAACTCTTTCCATTATCAGAGTAGATTTTCTTGTGCCTTTTCCTCCGTGCGATGAACTTTTTAAGACTCCTGATGAACTCCGCAGCCGTTTGGTTTGGAAGCAACTCCAGGTGGACGGATCGTGTTAGACTGCATGCAAACAACAAGATATAAGCCTTCCCTTCCTTCTTTGGTGAAAGCTTGTATGCAATTGGGCCTGCGAAATCCACACCCACCACTTTAAATGGGACTGATCCCACTGTTCTGTCAGTTGGCAAACTCGCTGTGGGCGGGTTCGCGAAAGCGGTGACTTGAAATTTCTTGCAATCATAGCAAGCTCAGATGACCTTCTTGGCGAGCCGCCTTAGGCGAGGCACCCAGTACTCTTGGCGGATAGACGTCATGGTGAGACCCACTCCCCCGTGAAGGCTTAGAACATGTGCATCATGGACCATTTTCTCTGTCAACAGGGCACTTGGCGGTAGGTAAATTGGGTAGCTTCCTTGTATTCTGCCGCGGCACTCGTACAACCCCTCGCTGTTCTTCCGCAGGTTGAGTGTCAACTTGTCCTCGTTGAACTTTTCCGTCACACTGTAGCTTCTTTGGGCTCTCTTTATCCACCACTGTACTTGCTTTTACTGTCTCAGCTGCTGTTAGAGGACCACTGAGTAGTACCGCTTTCTTCAGTTTGCGGTTGTTTAGGAATCTTCTTATCCAGGCTGTCACTCACACTGTTTTTCAGAAACTGTGCTTCTCCAAAACTTCATCAAGGTCGTCCTTGGTTTCCATAGCAGTGGCGAAGATTTCTTTTGTGAGTTTGGCCCCCGCTTCAGTTTCTTTGTTTGGTTCTGTAAGTATATCATCTAGCCAACGTTCGGGCTCTGTCAACCATTCTGGACCCTTTAACCACAGCTCACTCAACTTATTTGCTTGACAGCCTCTACTTCCCACGTCAGCTGGATTCTGGTCGGTACCAACGTGTCTCCATTGAATAAAATCTTTATCGCGTATCCTGCTTACTCGGTTGGCCACGAATTGCTTGTAGACACTCCTTTCCCCTCTAATCCAATGAAGGGCCATCGTACTGTCGAGCCATCCATGGACCGATCGAACTGGTTGTCCTTCCAAGGCGTTCTTAACGTTCTCCGCGAGGTTTACCGCCACGTGTGCTGACACTAGTTCCAGCCGAGAATAGTGAGCCCATTTTTTGCCAGGCGCGATTTTGCTGCCAGTAATCCTCTGTTGACGCCTGAAGCTTGGTGAACCACCGCATACACGGCAGCAGCTGATCCTTTCCCACTTGTGTCTCCAAATGTGTGCAGGTCGATTGTTTCAATAGTTTCTTGATGGCCTGCCAAACTGCGCGGGAATTGAAGGTGGTCTGGAAGGTTTTTCTGGAATTTGTCCCACTGTCTTCTAATACTTTCGGGTACGCTTTCGTCCCATGGGAGGTGTTGGTCACAAACTTCTCGATATAAGAACTTCCCCACGAGGGATATAGGTGATGCTAGACCAAGAGGGTCGTACACTGAAGCGAGATACCGCATGCAGCATCTCCCTCTTGGTCACTTCAGAGGGTGCTTGTGGAAACGTTACTGCGATGGTGTCTTCTGTTCCAAGGCAGTCCCAACATCTTGGACTCGCCGGGTTCAACTCTCAGTTGCTCTTTGGCATAGCTTTTTTTCTCACCTTCTGTGTTCGGTTCCGCGCTCGTTTCCAACTCGGGCTTGTTTGAATGCCATTTGTGTAGATCGAACTGGGCTTCTCTAAACACTGCAATGGCCGTTTGTTTTAGGTCACGCACCTTGTCCTTTGTTTCCCTATCGGTAATCAAATCATCTACGTTCATGCTCCTTTTGATTTCCTCCACTTCTTTTGGGTACCTTTCTTTTAGGCTTTCCAGGTGTTGTTGCCGTGTCCCTCCTAACAAGAACGGTGACTGTACGAGGCCAAACAATGCACGGTTAAATCGCAATACTTCCACATTTGACACATCTCTGTTCTTGATCCAGTGAAATCTCAAGGCGTCTCGGTCTTCCATTCGAATGCGTACTTGTAGGAACGCCTGCTTGAGATCGCCACAAAGCGCTACTGGTTTGAAACGGTTTCGCACTAGCACACTCCACAGTAAGTTTTGGAGTGGAGGCCCAGTCTCTAGACAATCATTCAATGAGGGACTTGTCTGACTTGCTTGAGCTGATGCGTCAAACTCTATTCGCATCTTTGTGCTTTCTACTGCTTCCCTTATCACTATAACTTGTGGGGTAGATAGAACTCTCTTTCTCCCTAGGGCTCAACATTCACTCTTTCCACAATCCCTTGCGCAAGTTGGTTTTGTACTATCCTATCATACTCATCCAGGTGGCCAGGTTCTTTCTCCAGTTTCTTCACCCGATTAGCTAGACGGCAGAGACTTCCATTTCGGTTGTTAGGAAGGGGCGGGTGGCCAGCTTTCCACAAGAGGCCAGTCTCATACCAACCCTCTGGATGACGTACAAGCTGCTCTTGGAATTCACTGTATACTGCCTGCTGATCGCCTGCCGGTTTATCTTCTATACCTAACACATCAAGGCTACACAATTGCTCATAATCTGCTGAAGAACTTCTGGCTAGGTATACACTACTCAGATTGGTCTCTGCACCTGGGGACATAATGGTCCAACCAAAGGGCGTGAGCTCTGCTACTGGTTCACCTGGCTTCCCTACTCTCGGCACTGTGCTTGTCTTTAGCTTCGCATATTCACTGGCACCCAGGATCACATGAATTGGCAGCTCCTGCTTTGTATCCTCGTCATCCATAACTACACCCCTGAGATGTTGACGCTGCGAGATTACTTCCGTATATCGTGGGTTGTGAACTGTCAGCAGGATACCCTTGTCAACTTTACTCAGGGTAGCAGGCAGGCTGAAGTCTTCCTTGATGTTAGAAATTCGCACCTTGTACATTTCTATCTTCTGGCTTGTTGATGTCATCATCATTTCGATCTTCTTGTACTCCTTGTGATCAGGTTGTCTGTTAAGTCGCTCAATCAATGTAGCTGATGCATATGAGCCACGTGCACCAGTGTCCAATAGAGCTCTACACATAATTCCCTCTACTTCTACCACAACAACTGGATACACTACTAAGCCCTCCCCTGTTGCTAACATCAACTGGTTAGAGTTCTTGTCCCAAATTGAGGTGTGATGTTTGCCATTGTACTTCTGGCAACAGGTCTTGGATAGATATTCAGCAGCTCGATGCTTTGTTCCGGTACAGCTGAAGCATAACTTATTGGTACTCAAATACTTTCTTCTATCAGCTACCCCTTTGATCTTCTCACAATCAAGTGATTTGTGTTCTGCCAATTTACAGTAAACACAGGGCTTGGGCTTCCAATCCTCTTGTTTTGTCTGAAATGTCCGATGACCTCCCTTGTCATGCCTCCCAAAGTTCCCACTCCTATGGCTGTCCAGGGGCACTGGGTTTCTCTCACACCACTTCCTCAAAGATTCTACCAACTGTGGAAACCCCCACTCCTGCCAATCATCATCTCACCTCACGAAGTTCGCTGTGATGCCCGGTAATTTGTCTAGAGTAAGTCTAACATACCCTCTAATTTCTTTCTCCTTTCCCATGCTTTCTAGCGTCTGCATGTTAGTTACTAGCTTCTCAAAGAATTCACAAAATCTTGCTGAGTTTGTTCCTGTGATGACTGGCAATCCCATTATGCTTTGAACATGAGCATTGGCCACTTCACTCGGTCTACCATATTTGGTTTTTAGGACGTTTTTTGCTCTCGTATAGCCCTCACTGGTAAAAGGTAACCCATGCATGGTGGTTCTGACCCTTTGTGCAAGCAACTCTTTCAAGTATGAGAATTTGGCAACTGGGCCAATGTCTGATTTATCTATCTCTGCTTCAAACTGCCCCCAAAACCTCTGCCAGTCTAGGTGGGTTCCCTGGAATTTTGTAATCACAAGTTTCGGTAATTTAGCTTTCGGTGTACCTGCATCACTCGCCTTCTCATCTGCTTTTGCCTCAAACTTCTTCTTAATCTCCCATCTGGTTTTCTCTTCCTTCTCTTGAATCTCCCCTGTTTCTTCTTCCCTTAAACTTCGTTCTAACTCTCCAAGTCCTTCGACCGCCTCTTCGTACTCCACCAAGCTCTTTTCGATTCCTGTGCTCCACGCTCTAATGTCCTCCTCGTCGTCGCCTCGTTCAAGTTTCAGTTTCTGCACTCTGGCCTTTGTTTGGTGGCACTCCTTCATTTTGCTCGCTAGAAACTTGCTATGTCTCTGAATCGATGTTAACGATCTAGTTCCAGCTATTTTCTCTGATCCTTCCTGTGTCGATTTCAACACTTTCGGTTTGTTGACGATCGTTTTCTCCCCTTCTTCTACGGTTGTTGGCATCATTCAGGTCCTGGCAGGGTCGCCACTTTGTCGGAAATGTTTCTTCTGACAATATACTCACAACTTGATTTCAGTCCAAAAAACAAACAACGGGTTTTAATCGGCTAAACTCACTGATACAGATGACAGAACTCGATCGATCTCACTCGCCATGTGCTCTTCTCAACACGACACATCCCACAATATTTTGAAAACAGTTCCCATTCCCAACCGTGCGTGGGCTGGTGACGCCTGACTAGTCTTACAACATCTGCTTAAACCAAGTCTAAAGTGATACGATTACATGTGCGTAACTCGAATCTCGACACTGTACGCATGCAGGGGTGACGCATGCGCTTTAGAGACCAGACGGCGATTTGTGACAACGTGGAAAAGGAAAAAAAAAAACGGAGCCGAAATTTAAACTTAGACCTCCCTGCGTGAGTAATAAATCAATCAATAAATCAATAAACACAAAATCTATGTCAATGTTGGGTACCTCAAAAGAGCTGAATGAACTTAACAATCCTTATGTGCATGATTTCAGTGCAGCATTTAGCTTATGAAGGGCATTGATTTGTAATGAACATTCTATTTCTTTTTCTTGTACGATATTTTCACTAGGTATAACGTCATGCTGCTATGCTGGCAGAATTGCCCAGAGGAGCGACCAACATTCAAAGAACTCCGTGCCATTCTTCACAACATTTTGCACACCCAAACGGTAAGTTACTTTGAGCGCTTTTTTATGCGGGCGGTTGCTATTTTGTTGGTACTATAGTCTGTGGAGGAGTTCTGTTTCTAATCGCTTTCACGTCGTTTATTTTTATTTTAGAGGACTTACATCAACGTTGAATATTTTGATGAACAGGCCATGACGACTGGATGGGACCATTTGTAAAGAATGACATACAAAGCTATCCTCTAGTGTGAAATGACAAAATCAAACAGACAGACAAATGAAGACCAGTTAATTGTTTATAAACTGATTTTCTACTGCTTATTTTTTTTCTGCCTTTCGACGTCATTAAGGGTAGCGTGTTTTGTCACCACGTTCTTCTGTTGCTATATGTTTTTTTATTGATTTTTGACCGTGGGCATCCACGCTTCAAAGCATGATTTCCACTATCCCAAGTTATGTTATCAAGGTGAGGTCTTACGGGGATACAGGTGTAGCTTCCATGACCCTACGTCTGGCTCAGTGAGGGTTTGGGTTAAAAAACTTCACCTCTTTCCAAGGTGGATAGTCGCCCGTACGACTAACTAAGGATGAATCGAATATCCCAATCGTGATTCCTTAACATTTCCTGCAACGAACCGTCTCCCAGTTTTTTCGATGCAGACGATACTGTATCAACGGTTCGAACATTACAACAGCGGACGTACCGCTGCATTGCGAGACAAAGGATGAGATAATATTATTATTACGGCACCACAATAAGCAATTAACATTAGCTTTAATCGCGAAATTGAGCCGAACTTAGTCTACTAGTCTATGAAATTAATCCTTTCATATACATTTTCATAAACAAGTGCAACAAGAGATTATGATGACAATCTCTTCAGTGAAATTGATAATTACTTACGATATGACACGCAAGCTTTACCACCGCATCAAGACGGCATCCTAAAGGTAAGTTCTCGCCTTTAGGAATATCACTATTGCCAACGCTCCGCGAGGTACACCCTTAAGACAAGCTTTATCAGACGTTAGACGTTAGGAAATCTACAATAATAATATAAACGAAAAAAGGTTGTACATTTAATTAAGAGCTAGGAATTTTTTTAGTGCGTCATTTTTATCTATCTTGATACAACAGTTATAAATTTATATAGTTACAAATAATTGAAACATGAAACATTTCTTATACCACAGCTAAAACTAAAAAACACCTGATCATGAAATGATATCTAGGTGACAGACTAAGACATTACAGAAAGGCTTTTAATAAACTTAGCCACGTGATATATGCATTCAAAACTGCGTCAAAATAGCAAGCTTTAGAAATAATACCTTTTAATAACTATATATCTTTTTAATTAAGTAATTTTAGTTTAGTTTTTTTGAGTATAAATTATACCAATAGATTTTGGTCATAAAAGTGTAGTTTTTCTAGTTTATACAATGAATACCTATTTTTAGCTTTCCTTATCATAATAGCAAAGTAACGCAAGGCAGTGAACAGTCCGAAATCAAGTTCCTGGTCTCGCTGATGAAGTGACCAGTGAGGCAGTTACAATTTGGTTTCCTCGTAATTTTTTGTCTCCTGGCCCTCGTAGAAAGTCACATTTATGTACGTTCTCTATCAAAGACAAAAACGGATGAAAAAAAAGAAAAAAAAAAACATTAACGTTAGCGCATAAAACGGCAGCACTTCATTCATAAACCGTTTGGTAACTTTTAAAAAGAGAGCATCAGAATACTTGTAAATTCCTGAAAAGAAATGACCGCACATGTTAAGCTCGGTACAGCTTTAAGTGAATAAAAGATTATAATCAGTCAGACTCAAGCTGCTGCTGTTGTTGTTGTTGTTGTTGTTGCTGTTGTTATTGTTGTTGTTATTGTATTTAATGTTGTTCTGTGGTGTACAGCCTAATCATATTTCCTATTCTGACGTTCAAGTTGTTGTCATCCATGGGAGTTAATAAGGTTTCACGTTCGCTAGAAGGAGCTATAGAGGTTTTAGGCGCGCGTCACATGATTCGTCCTCATCTGATAGGACAGCGCATTTCAGTTATGTGGTATAGCATATATCTTATTAGATGTTTTGGTGTGTATTATCGCTGTATACTTTTACGAGTTGTGCCGTAATTTGACGAGCCCGTAGGGCGAATCAAACCACAAACGAGTAAAAATATAAAGCGATACTACACACCGAAACATCTAATAAGAGATTTATTATCCAACTGCTGTAGTCAATAAATTTATTAATGAAAGAGGGAGAGTGTAACAGTTCTGCGTGCACGCGCCGACCTGTACGGGAAACAGGTTTTCTACTGTACAAATAACTGTACAGTATGGCTGTATATTTTTACTGTTATTTGGACGGTATTCGCTGCAGTTGGATAATAAAATGCTGTATTTGATTAACGCTGATTCTCTCACAACTGTTCCTATCACATTGTATTCTAAAGGGAGAAGGAATGGCTTGGAAAAAGAAGCAAAAAACAGCTCATTATAAGTAACAAATAAGACAATAACTGATGTTTTCCTGTAGTATCTTCTATAGTTGACGAACATGAGTACTTCTACGAGAACATTTAAGCTTCCAGTGTATAGACGATGGTAAAATCATTTTTTCTTTCTTTCTTTTTTTTTACTTTATCAATGAAAAGCGTCTTCACCTCTTCCTCTTGTAGTATTCCATTGAGTATCGCATGCAGGTCCTCGAAGGATGGACGGTCATCGGGAGACCTTTTCCAGCATCGTAACATGACGTTATAACTGCAAAGAGAAATATTTTACTTCTTGAATATGATTAAAGAGAATTATTCATTTAATAAAGTAGCACTAAAATTGTGATTAATTACCTGTATGTACTATAATGGTGTCATAACCACAAAAACACACAATTTAACTTCTCGAATTTAATCAAAGGGGTAGCGGGGATTTTAATTGACTCTGTTTCTTAATACTCCCTCCATTTTACATTTTTCTACATCCATCTTAACAGCTTACTATTCTCCTACAAACAACAATCAGGTAAAATCACAAAGTGAGGCTACAATAACGCAACAAAGAAGTTTAAGCCATTCTTGCAAGGCAACAGCTAGCCCGGCCACTCCAACTGTTCCTCAACAAAAAGTGATCACTTGTTGTATTGTTTGAATAGTTTTTTAGTTAACTTGAGTAAATGTTTTTTTTTTCCCTTTTTTTTTTTTTTTGTTTTTTTGTTTCTTGTTTTTGTTTTTGTTTTGCTTTTTTGTTTTGTTTTTGTTTTGTTTTTTGTTTTGTTTTTGTTTTGTTTTGTTTTGTTTTGTTTTGTTTTGTTTTGTTTTGTTTTGTTTTGTTATTTTAATATTATTTTTTGGGGGGTAACATCCTCGGAGACCCAGGGGCAGTTAATCGGGGCGCGAGGAAAATAACGTCGCGATGAAAGATTTCACGAAAGTTTACAAGGACGGGTGAAAAAGCTCCTGGGAACCGACTCTTACCAGACCATTTCCAAACGGCTATGCCCACTGTGCCTTTCATCCCCAGGTGCCTGCTGTCAAACCTCTCCTGACGGGCAATTCACTTGGACTTGGTCAAGAGAAACCACAACTCAAACAATCTCTACCTCTATAATGCAGGCACTTTCCATATTACAGACAGTCAGCCTTGCCCCTTTGGTGTCTGTATTTAAGAGCTAATTTTGATTTGGATGTCCTCTATGTTCACAATATTATTTTATTGGAGATTACTGGAGTTTTCTTTTTTCCTGGCTGGGAGATTTTTGAATCTTGCTGGAAACGGAAGTCCCCCTGAGAGTACAGAACAGAAATTATTCTGCCAGCAACTGAAAATAATACTTTACAAAAGTGTTTATTTGTTATTTTTTCCTCAGATGAATGCTAACAAATTGCCTCATTGGCTGCCCCTGAAGAGGCCATAGTCTGTTTTCATGTCAGTGATAAACGTTTGTTAAACACAAACACATTTCCCTGTCAGTGCTAAAGAAAACGATAATTTTTCTTGTTTGTGATTCCCAGGTGGTAGCAATTGGAGAGGCAATGTCAACATGTATTATATCGATAAATCCTGAACTGGCCTCACAGCCTACAATCGATTGTCAATTAATTTCAACTGCATAGTACGGTGAAATTTTCTGTCAAGTCCTCGGTAAGATTTGGTGTTTGTATACCAAAATAAATGGAGTAGTGCGGGAAAATTCCAATTAACCGAAGAAATGAAAGAAAGCGCGCTAAAATCGACACGCCAATATCAATAAACAAAACACTGTTTTACGATACCTTTGATCGGTCCAAACGAAAATTTTCCCGGTGAATCGTGGAGTATATTTCTTGCTAACAACTGAAATGATTTCCCGAATTTCTATGGCTCTCTGAAGTAAATTAAAATAAAATCTTTCCTCGCAAGTACGATCCAGAAAAGTATCATGCAACAATGGCCGTGTTAGAACACACCAAAGTACCTCAGAAGCTGCTGTTCGCCGATTGGGCAGAATAATAAAAGGATTTTTTCTGCCCAATCAGGAGCCAGCATTCGCCGAGCCGTTTGGAGATGGTCTTGTAAGAGTCGATTCCCAGAGGCTTTTTCACATGTCCTTGTAAACTTTCGTGAAATCTTTCGTCGCGCCGATTTAGTTTCCTCGCGCCCCGATTAACTGCCCCTGGGTCTCCGAGGATGATTGGGTAATAAAGCATGCGTTGTAGTTGTTGTTGTTTTTGTTGTTGTTGTTGACTTCACTCATGAGCGAATTACGCCTCGAACACCAAAAATAAGATATTAAATGAATTGTTAAAAAAGTAGAAAATCATTATTAAATTCGTGTTAGCGAAAGCAACAGGGCAGGTCTATTCAAAACGTTGTTCTTCTGTGGATCACAACGATACCCACTCAATGTCTTTATTTAGTAGTAATTTTTTAAAAAAAGTACATTATTAGTTTTTGGTTTCCATTAATGTTTGTCAGAAAATTGGCATGATAGTGCCTTAGCTATAGTAGATCCTTATTTTGATTAGAATACCAACTAGCAAAAAGGGCTCAAATTCCACGTGGTAACATTTTCAAATTACTTACAGCTCATCAGAACAATGTGGTGGTTTTTGCAATCTCGCACCCTCTTGAAGCAGGTCATGAAGTTCCACCACGCCTGTCACTCCTTTGTACGGCAGTTCACCTATTGGCGAGACGCCCAAATTAACCCAAGAAGCAATGTTTTGGCGGAAATAATTTTTTTTTATACCTATAGCAATCGTACTCCACTCTGCGCTGTATCGAGGCGCGGTAGCCTCATAGTTAGTGCGCTTGACTCCGGATCGAACGGTCAGGGTTCGTGTCCTGGCCAGGGACACTGTTTTCTGTTCTTGGGGCAATACCCTTTACTCTTACAGTGCCCCCTCCACCCAGCGGTATAACTGGGTACCGGCAAATTTCATGCCGTGGGCAACCCTGCGATGGACTACCATCCCCGTCCGGGAAGCGGGTGGGGAGTAGGAATACTTCTAGTATATTCACCCTACATAAACCGGGAAAACCGGCCTGATGGGCCACTTAGTTCGTCTTCAGCGTTTACTTACTCAACACCGTATGTCAGTTAACCTACATTGCCCATAGATTGCTTTGTTATTTAGGACTCTACTTCGCTAAACAATTTTCTCTTCACTGTCTGTACATGTACTTACCGAGAGTAACTATCTCCCAAAGAACAACTCCATAGGACCACCTGCCAGGACGTGAAATAAAATGAACATATTTTTAAAATCTCTCGTTAACTTACTTTAAATTAAAAAGAAAACAACAAAAAAAAAAGTCTCAGATTGTACAATATATTGAAATAGCTCTATTTAGGTGCTGCCGCAACCCTTCATCGCTTTCTCCGGTGGTAATTTGCTTCAAAAGAATACATACGAGGATATTTATAACATATATTTTATCGCTTCAGTGAATTTTAGTGATAACAAACACATCCCTTCTCACCAAACTCACAAGTCAAAGAGTTTTCCGTAGCAACAAGAAGGAGGGGGGAGGGTGGGCAGAGTAGTAGGTGATTGCCCGCGAAAGACCATGATCAAATAAATGAGACTCTACTCTCTCCTCTCTTCCCGCTCCCCCCTTCCCAACCCGCCGAACATTTGTCAGAAAACAATCCAAATTACTTTCAATTTTCTATAGGCTACAAAACCGGGAAATTAATCCTTGCCCTCATATCGTTGCTGATAGTGACAAAGCTGTACTTGAATGAACTGATAAACTGCAGCGTCCCTATATTCTCCTAAATTTGGAGTGAATCTGAGATCAAGGGTCAATTCAAGGATTATTGGATGATTCAAGACAACTTACACGTCTCCCTTGCTTGTGCTAGTTCCTCTTAGAGCCTCCATCGACATCCAGAGCCATGGAACCCGTCCCTGATTTGAAAATAAAAATTCCCACATAAATTTGGGACATAGAGAAGGCGACGTGCTAGTGGGTATGTTGCCGCACCAATTTGAGTTGTTTCGCTTTCAGGATCTAAAATCTCATGGTGTTATGTCCTTGGACAGGACTCATATCTCCCTCTCTACAGTCAGGAATATTTAAAACTAAGCCACATGGATGATCTGAGAGGACACACCCCCATGCTCCATGTTTTTTGGGTTTTTTTTTTTTAACTTGTTAACTTGGTCATTTCACGTTCTTGTTTTGCGGAGGACGGCAAAAAAACCAAAAACCAAAAAACAAAAAAACGCAGGTGCACAGTTATTATTTTTCTCATTAAACCTTTATTTGGTGACGTTTTTTCTTGCCGTCGTGGTCGTGTTTCGTTTAAGCTAACTAATACACGAAATTGGTAGCGGCCACAATAGAGATGAAGCACTTACGTACCACGCTTGTTTTGATGTAGTGTCCATCCTTAGATATGTCACGTGCCATTCCAAAATCGGCCACTTTCGCAACCAGTCCATACCCCACCAAAATATTTCTGCAAGCTAAGTCTCGATGAATGCACTTGCGCACAACGAGAAAACATCATTATACGATACATATTTAAGTGGAAGCAAATTTTAAATTGCTTGATGCAAGCCTTTAAACGAGTGTGCAATATAGGAAGTATCTTAATTGCTTTTGTTTACTGTTTCTAATTGTTGTTGTCGCCATTGCAGTCGTTGTTTGGGCGGAATTTTGACTCTAATTTCCTCATAGCAGTATTTCCAAACGATAAGAATGTCCTAGTTTATTTACAATCGTTGATAATGTTTAAAGTGTGGGCTAAACAGTTGGTATGAGAATCGGATGTCAGCATTGCAAGGCGCATCATGACTCCATCATCCATTATGTGTGATTTTTGCCAATAGTATTTGTGAGAGCTCCGCTTATAGGCTTGGCTTTTTCTATATGTTATTAAGTATAATACCTGTTTACTCTCCAAATGTCTCATGCCACTGGCAATGTCCGAAGCAATCCTTAACAGCTCCCTCTCCGTCATTTTTGACCATACGTTGGTGTAAGGTGGATCGTCATTCTTTTTCTTAACGCGACTACTCCGGAGCAAGTTATCAAGACTTCCACCAGGAACGAACTCAATGATGACGTACAAGGGTTCTATAAAAATAAAAGCTGCATAAGTTGAATACTAACTTTGACTGTAGAATGAGAAGATTATTTCATTATGGCTCATGGTCCAAAGCGACTGCCTTTAGAGAATGAATTCCGGACTTCAAGCCCTAAGACGTGGACACTTCTTAGAGCGGCTAGCTAGACACGGAAATCCCAAATCGATCTGGAAACAGTGTGGTGTAGTTAGCAAATATATTTGCTAACGCCGTTTTTGTCGAAAATGCAATGTTTCTAGATTGTAAACGGAGTCTATTAATGTTTATTTACGGTTGTAAACAACATGTTAAAATGAATACGCAGTTTGCTGAACCACTCCACCTTCAAAGGTACATGCTCCCACCAAGCTCACGATGTTTGGATGGCGGCCGACCTGAATGAGTGTCTCTAGCTCTCTTATTAGCGCCATTCGCTGCAGTTGGTCCATGTTATCTGTTAACATCGAAACAAGGACGCACACTTAGAAACAGGGAGGACTTGAACTTTGGTGTGGGGAAAAATGGCTTGAAATTCTAGCTTGCTATAAATCAGAATTTGAATACGTTCCACTTCTCAGTGAACCACAGACGCAGCCCACTGTTTGGATATCTTCCTTTTTTTAAGGCGGCTATACAGCTAAGGCCATAAAGTAGACTATTTCTTTTTTTTTTTCATAAACAATATTGTATTAACTTAAGACGGTACAAACCTTTAAGGCTTTTTACCGCAACTGGGAGTTCATTCCCATCAGTCCTTAGATATACTCCTCTATTTACAATTCCAAACTCTCCTCCACCAAGTTTCTCATTTGATATTGTCAGCCTGTCTCGAGAAATTTCCCAGTTTCTGTCAACTGCCATATCCTGTAAGTAAGTCTCGTTATCGATGACTTCATCTTCCTTCGTGACACAGCGCGAGCCATCTTCAGCATTATCACTTACAGTGGGTTGGCTGTTTCTCAACCGTTTTATTGTATCCTCGTGATTCTCAATTTGAAGCTGGGCAGATTCTTGTTTGGATTTCATCCGCTGTTTTCAAAACGTGCTAGAAATTATTCATCTAGAAAGTAACTCTCAGGATCTCAAGGATGTAAAGGAAGGATTTGAGATTTCGAAGATATGAAGAGAAAGGAGGCTGCTTTTGGTATAATCAGGAATGTAAGGATTTGTAATACGGTATCCGGCAGTGCTTTCTTCAAATATCTAGCAGTGTGACATTCTAAACAAAATTATAAACCTTACGGCTTCCCCGAAAACGTTTCTCAATTTTTCCGTTTCCGCCCCTCTAAAACCAGGTAAGATATATTTTTTTTACGTGTTCTCCTCTCTACCTTCACATAACCTTCAACTTGGTGAGTTATAGAAAAGTTTTGCTGATAAAATAGTAGCACACATATTATTTTCGTTCATTTTTTACGCTATTCAAGAGATACTTTTTTCCTCAGTTTTCTCAGGTCGGAAGGGTAGTGTTAAGAGAGGGGAAAGGGGTACGCCCATTTCTACAAATATTAAAATGTCTTGTAAATGGTACAGAATAATTATACTTGCAAACGAATGCAAGATCTTACCTTTTTATTGATGTTGTATGTATTTGTCTTTCCCCCCTTGTGCTTAAAAACAACCAGGACAATGACAACAGCAAAAAGGACCACACCAATGGCTATGGATGACACGAAAGTTTCAGACAGCCTCTTAGCACCTGTTGTGGATATAAAATACTGTAAGGAACAAACGTATATGAAACCCTACCCCTTTATACGTATACGGCCACCTCTTTATTACGGCCACTTTATTTTGTTCCGAACAAAAGCTAAGTGAGTCATTTTCCTATTTAAAGAATCCTTTTAATACAGCCACCCCGATATTACGGCCAAATTTGTGGCCCGTTTGTGACCGGATCAACAGGGTTCAGCACTGTATTGTGAAGGTCCTATTATAACAGAAAAGACGCGAATTTGTTGGAGAAGGAAAGTTGTTGTTGACACAAACACCACATGGTCATGTTTTCACATCTGTTTGCAGCTCTGATGAGTTCCAAGGTGTGCATTATGTTCTTGTACAAAACCTGGTGTTTACAGGTGGCAATGTGAATTTAGTTTCGTTAAATCTGCCTTCTATAAGTAAAACGAATTTTAGTCATCACCTCTGAATTGTTCAGATTTCGTAAAATTTATCTTAGCACTTTTGTCTTTCCCATCTTATGTTGCTTTTTTGCAATCATCTTGAGTGAAAGATTCAGCTTAGGTTTCATTATACTAATAGCCAGGCAGCCAGTACTCTACGTAGTTTTTATTATCAATATTTTCTACAGTTACTAGATTGTTGTTGTTGTTGTTGTTGTTGTTGTTGTTGAACTCATATCGAGCCTTTTTCTGACCCATTCTGGTCACTGATGGGAAACAATACCGGATTTATTATTATTATTATTATTATTATTATTATTATTATTATTATTATTTTTCTAATCCTTATGTGACCACAAATCAACCAATAAAAGCGGCTTGAGGTGTACCTGTAACAGCTGCATCAAATCATAAACACGTCAACTTACTTGCCTTTCAATGAAAGCATTGCATCTCTCGATGAAGTCTGGGCTTTCAAAGCTGTTGCCAGACAAGAGTAATATCCAACGTGACTCTCACTTACAGAAATAATCTTCATAATTAGCTCCGAACTTTCGTTTAGATTGCTTTGAATTACTGTAGCGCTAGCGTCAGTAAATGCAATCCCATCTTTACGCCACGTGATGTTTGGACGTGGCAAGCCCCGGGCCCCGCACGTGAGCTGCACGGTGTCATCACGTGATGCCAAAATACTCTTAGGATGGAGGTAAAAAGAGGGCTCCATCATATCTAAAGAACAAAAATACGCGGTCAACTAAGTTTCGGCACACAAGTCTGTATGATAATTATAAAGGTCAATACTGAATACATCTTTTGAACCACCCGAATTAAATATACAGTGTTTGCTTTTGACCGAGGAGTACTAGCCTAGAGAGCAAATGCTCAGTTATTTTGCCCATTTCTCTTGCATTGATCCCAATTGGAAGACTATAAATTATATTCTATCCAAAAACATTTTGGGAACATCAAAATATATATGCGTTGTAAACAGTGACTAAATTGGGAATGGTCTAACAAGTGAGCGTACATGTAGCTTGTTACCTTGAATTGTTGGAGTTCTTTTTGAGATCGTCACCGTCGCTTCCTTTGAGAGTGTGCTTCCAATTGAATTGCTGGCAACACATTGGTACTTCTGCAACTGTTCTGTTGTTTTAGTAAAGACAAGCACCAGCGTCCAAACACTTCCATTTTGAACCACGTTGCCATTGATAACTGACGAGCTGTTATTTAACCAACTAATGGCAGGACGTGGGAAGCCATGTGCTTCACAGGATAAGGTTACTGTGACAACGCTGTCATCAAGGTAAACATACTTTGATTGGGGGTGGTTTCTAAAAACTGGTTTCCACAGTACTGAAAATAAGCAAAATAATATTAAAACCAAGAAGTGTAAAACAATATGAAAAAAATAATAATAAATAAAAGGATACGTTGAGATGAATTGAAATGTTAAAAGTATTTAAAAACGATCTTTAGCTAAAAATTCAATTATTCGTATTGTTTTGAACTAAACGAGCTTCTACGATATATATATATATATATATATATATATATATATATATATACAGACGAAGGTGGCAACAGCTGTACTGCGCTACCGCTGTTTAGATTGTCATGACTTTAGCTTGAACTTGGTCCAGCTTTTAAAAAATTCCAGCTATAACCACCAAATTTTATGACTTCCTTATTGTGTGTGCGTTGCTAGTTAAATTTTCCCATAACGACATGTTTGTTATATTAAGGCCCATGAAAGATGGCAATTGTTTACAATTAATTATGTATTGCGTCATTGTCGTTGATAATAAGGCCAATAGAGTACGGCTTTTAGGGTGCGGTTTCTTACGGGGCGTTTTCTTCATTAAATTATACTGATAGTAAAAACCCTGTACTTTGTTCGCTCATTGTACCTGTTAAACTCACACTAGATGATCTGTTCCAGCCTTCGGTGCTGTTAGCCTCGCACCAGTACTTCCCTTCGTCGTTCAGGCGAATAGAGTCAAAAGCTAGTATGGAGTGACCTTTAAATTCCTTCACAGAAAAGCTTGGCACGCGATGACCATCCTTGAACCACGTGATGATTGGGCGGGGGATACCTGACGCGTGACAGCTCAGATTCGCAATACTTCCCGCGGAAAAGTTTCTCTGACTTGGAAGATCGACATGGAAATATGGTGGTAATGGGTCTGCATTTGAAATACTTTCCACTGTTAATGACACTTAATTAAGATCTAATCAAAATGCAATTACCCAAATTTAATGACCCCAAATTAAGCAAGACGTTTTAACCTCGTGCTTTTAATTAGGGAACTTAAGCATCGACGATCGAGAGAGGACGAAGACGATTATGACGACCGGAAGTCAGTTCATAACACTTTCAAGGAACTGAGCATGTTCGTCTCTGTCAGTTCGTCGTCGCGCAGTCGTCGACGACGGACTTTATTGTGATTTGCTGTTTAGCTGAAAACGGAAGTAGTTTTACCCGTTTAATCAGCACACTAATGACTAATACTTTGTTAATCGCTGAATTATAAGAACGCCATTATAACAACAACAGATCATGGGGTAGTGTCACGACTTACCTTTAAATTTCAATGTGAGTTTATCCTTTGTGCATCTCATGCTATTCTCTGACACGCATTCATATTTACCGGAATCGCTCTTCCTGGCATTTTGAATGAAAAGCTTGCATACCAGTGATTCTCCGCTGCCATCGCAATCCTTTATATAGTCATCGTAGTTCTCGTTGTAATAGTATTGGATCGTATAAGGTTGAGCAGCCTGAAGACTTCCCTCCTTTGAAGAGTTACTGGTGCAAATGATTGTTATGTCGTAGCCAATTGGGAGAACGTCCTCACCCGGAAATTCCAAAATGTTTAGCGACATAGAAGGAGCTTTAGGATCTGGTAGAGATTTTATTCTCAGTTAATCAAAGTTTTGCTTTACAGCCTTGAAATAAATAGAACTTTCTTAAACTCGATGGAAACTGCATAAGGGTCAGTTTCTAAAGTAAGGAGTCGTTAAATCCTGTATTTCGCAAGGTTTGCTTATTGAAGCCTTTTTGTGCCTTTTTACTAACCTAAGGTAAAGTCTGCATACGAACCAAATGACCCATTATGCCGGAGCTTATCCCGGTGTTTGTAGCATAAAGCGACTAGGAATGTTCTAATCTCCCCTCGATGAGATGCTAGTCCATCCCAGGGTTATCCCCAGCCGTTAGCCAATAGTACACCTGGGTGGAGAGAGGCAGTGTGAGAGAAGAGTGTCTGCCCAAGAACAGAGCACGATGTCCCCGGCCAGGGCTCGAACTCGGACCACCCGATCCGGAGTCCGGAGTCGGGTGTTCTAACCATGAGGCCACCACCATGAGACCTAACTGACTTAGAAATACACTGGCAAAGAAACCAAACTACCTTGTTACTCTCTTTTCAGGTGTTTCCGTGGAATAAATCATTTTCTTAATTAGCCCTTCTTCCATGAAGTCATTTTCGAATTTTACTCCCCAACACTAGCACTGGATTGGTGCTGGTATCTCTTTCCCACAGTTTGTTACACAGAATTAAGCAAACTAAGTCAGACTACTTTTCAGTGAACACGACTTGTGGGAAGGAATTTCAGGGGATATGCCGTAATTTTAAAACGAATAAAAACACCTTGTTATGATGGCATGACCAGGACTGTTTTAACACTTTAAAAACGCCTTGCCTTCATTGCAAGAGCTTCCCAAATGAATGGCATTTAATTTTGTGAAAGAAATAACATTAAAAACAAAACCCGTATAACAGAAACATAAAAAAATGTAATTATATAACGAGGAGTACCATACCTTTGTTATAATAAAGTGTATTATCAAAGTGAAAGTGGGGAATGATCATCGCAGTAAATTTTCCAATTTAAGCAATTGGAAAGAAGAAGCCTGAAAAAAAAAATCAGGGCTTCAACGGGATTCGAACCCGTGACCTCCGCGATACCGGTGCGATACTCTACCAACTGAGCTATAAAGCCACACATTGGGAGCGAGGCCACTTATTATGTATTATCGTTTGTCTCACGAAGTAGTCACTTGAGATGTAGATCGCGACGTTTCGACTGCTTACTGCTAGTCTTCTTCAGGCGATAAGGTCGACTGATTGCACGGTATCATTTATATCACAAAGGTCGGCTGTGATTGGTGCATTTCGATCCTCCTATTGTTCCATTGTTCCGGCGAGTAGCTGTTCCCTCAGTGGTCCGCTGTTGTACCGTTCTCCTGTTGTTGTGTTTCTTGATCGTGGGCATCCATGCTTCAGGAATTTCAATTCCACTATCCCTGTTGATGTTATTAGGGTGAAGTCTTATGTGAATAGCTTCCTTGACCCTACGTGTGTACCAGTGAGGATCTCGATCAATAAACTTGACCTCATTCCAGATAGGATAGTGGCCGGTCTCGTGGATGTGTTCAGAAACGGCGTAGGTCTGGGTACGGGCGAGTCGTATATCCCTGTCGTGTTCTTTGATCCCCTCCTGCATAGATCTCACTGTTTCCCCGATGTAAACACCATCTTGTTTAGCCGGGTTGACGGTGTCCTTTGGTCGCACTAATTTTGACCGAAGTGTCGTGTCGGACTTAAAGACGGTGCGAATGCCTTGTTGTTCTAGGCAGCGGCGGAGAGACTCCGAAACTCCTTGGACATAAGGTAAAACGGCGGTGGATTTAAATTCCGCGACAGGCTCTCTTCTTGGGGTTGTTCGTGCCTTTGTGATCTTCTGTAAAAAAGAGGAGGGATATCCGTTAGAAACAAGTACAGATGACAGATGTTTCTCCTCTCCAGCGATTACTGATGGTTTGGTCACGAGACGTTTAGCCCGGTCGTGCAGACACTTCACAATACCGCACTTTACTGACTGAGGGTGGTGTGAATCATACACTAGGTACTGACCAGTATGTGTTGGTTTCCTGTAGACACTGATGGTAAGGCGGCCATCAGGTTCTCTACAAACTGACGTGTCGAGAAAGGCGATCTTGCTGTTATTCTCGATCTCCATGGTGAAACGGATTGATGGTTGTTGACTGTTCAGGTGTTGCAGGAAGACGTCAACTCTATCCCGATCCAGGATGGTTAAAGTGTCATCTACGTAGCGTTTCCAGATCTTCGGCTTGCAAGGTGCGGACTCCATTGCTTGTTCTTCAAATATTTCCATGTAGAGATTAGCAGTAACCGCGGATACAGGGCTTCCCATGGCTGCGTCGTCTCGTTGTTCCTAAATCGATCCGTTGTACTGGAAGTACGTAGATCTTAATACGAAATCTAAGAGGTCCGCGATTTGAACTGGTGTAAGTGTCGTGCGGTCAGCCAGGCCTGCGTCGTTCTCCATTTTTTGTAGCGCGGCTTGTACGGCGCCCCCGCGATCGGTACGTTGGTAAACAGTGACTCTATGTCGAAAGACACAATGATCTCGTGGTCCTGGATCTCTTCACTGGCGATGGTGGAGGCGAAGTCAGTTGAGTTTTTCACTGTGAAGTGACTACATCGTGAGACAAACGATAATACACTTTATTATTGCATCTACCACGATGAATAACAACAACCTTTTCCTCGACATACCTTTGTTTTGCTTAAGGGGTGGGGAGGATTGGGGAGAAACACAATTTCATAAGTGAATTTAAACGATTTTACTATTTTTGTGCTCAATGCTCTAACAAAGAATAGAAGAACAAGAAAAGGTAGTCCCTAATTCAAGATGAGTATTTTCTAGTTCTGTATCACTCACATCTATGTAGATATTCAACAGCGACACAGCCAATTTCTGCGTCAACGACGATTACATATAAAGCCATAACCAACAGCATGACGATTCTTCGTTTCTTCTTCCTTTCCCCTGGAAAAAAAAAACAATCAACAGTATATTACTGACTAACTAAACACGGTCAACTGATTGGGTACTGAATCTCTAGACTTTCTACTACAATTTGCTTGAAAGGTATATGGTAACTTGGAATGGAATGGAACTATGGAATGTTTTCATGCGATAAGTCAATTTTAAGATAAACTCTGGTACTTCCCATCGAGAAACTTCCGTCTCTAGTACTACCCAGAAATGCAAAAACATCACAACACCATATTATCAAAATTTCCGCTCCATTACCTGTCAAGAGATCTTTTACGGGAGGATAAGAACAAAAGAACTTATCTCTATGGGAAGCAAAAATTACAGCAGGAGTTGCTTTCTTTTTTCCATTTGAAAACCGTACCTGTAAAAATTGTTGATCTGTGAAATGTCGTGTCGGGAAAAAAATGCTCTTGTCTTTGTCAAAATGCACGCACGATCCACAGTTAATGCTTTTTGCCGATCATTATTCCCAAGTTTCAACTTCCTGTATTAAGTTATCTTAATAATTTAAACAGCTGCTGAGCATACACATTGGAAACATTTCTAAGACAAAAGTATGACAACAATATAGATTAGCTCCTTTGAAGCGCTCATCATTATAAAATCTCTATTAAAAAAGCAGAAAAAATGCTTTGCGCGAAGATTATCGGCGACTGGGAGTTATGCCGTCTTTCTATCAATGTTGATAATTTAACGAGAACAATTTAATTAAATATTATAATTAAAAAGTTGATCTGGAAATACGGCTCTTATTTTAAAAGCTTTTATTTTTCATTAAAGTTATGTTAAAATGCTTAAACATTTTATTTGACACTCTAGGACGTTGGAAAGATGTACTTAGATGCCTCCCTCCCAACAGTTTCTTGCAAGGGAACACAACGGGACTATATGACGTTTGATTAACTAGCATGGTAATCATTACGCCAGACTCAGACAAAATAAATTTGTACTTTAAAATAATAAGTCTCATGCTTTACACGATGAAACGACAGTCGACAATTACGGATGCTTGCTTTGCAATAATCATCTATTCAAAAATTTTCAAACATGATGACAATAAGTTTATAGAACAACCGTAAGCAATAATGTTTCTCAACATGTAGCAAAGGTTGTCGGTCGCCGTTCAAACTTAAGATTTTTCTAACAAAAAATCGAAATTTAAGAGAAGAAAATAGTACTTGCTTACCTTTTGAAATCGCGTCAAATCTTAAAGCTCTCAGTCAAAGACATTAACAGTATTCCTTTCCACCTGCCAGAAAATGAAACCACTGGCATCTGTCTTAGCCTGATATTTAACTGCGTTCTTGCCTTTGCCTTTGTCTTTGTTCCTTAATTGCTGATTTTAGAGCAAAATTCCTATTTCGGTGGTGATTTCAACACGTTTGGGTCTTCTAACGATAAAACATTCAACTTTCAGCTGATGCTAAACAGGGTTATTTTGACGAAAATAGTCACTGTGCTTTATCACATTGTTCAATAAACCACCTGTCTGATGGTGCCATAGCAACGGTGTATTTCATTATCACACCACATTGGATAAAAGCTGTGTTAGGGTTCAATATCAGTTAAAAGGTGTCAGTAATACTATAGCTCGTAATTAAACCTCAGAGATGGCATTTCAATTTTTTCTATGGTTTTCAATTTTTAAAAGAAAATACAAAAAAAAAGTACTGATAGATAAATATAAAAGACAAATAATCCTCTACGACTGATATTATAAGTTACCTGTATGATGTGCTTGATCCTCGGGACTTGCCTTCATTTATACATCTTAAGCCATTCCGTTGTCACCACTGATACCAAGTTCACTTACCTTACATATCTTTATTACTATTATTTTCATTTATTTGTTTATCTATTTACGTTGTGAGCAATGCAGGACCAAAGGGTTAAAGCCCAGACACTGCCTGCCTAAAGGTAGAATGAAAGTGAAACTTAATATTCCAAACGTTTCCCAGAAACACATTAAACTGCCAACTGGGAATTGAAGTTACCAATATCTGCATGCAACCTGATATGAAGTAATATGTCTGTTCGAGGCACCTGCAGAGGTTTCTGAAGGCTGCCTTCAAGCCTAAATACCTGCAAAACTGACATTTAGAAATTACCGGGAGACCACTGGGGTAATCAGCTGTTTCTTTGTCCATAACTTTCTCTCTTTCTTAATTTAAAATGCCCTTTATAATGAAAAACATGTACATTACATTAATTACTAAAAGAGAAGAAAAAGAAAATTAACGATAAGCACGTTACATGACGTCTCGACGACGTCATGTCATGATTGTGCAAATGAAAAGAAATTAAAATAAGTCACTCATAATGCTATATATTCAGAAATTGAATTCTGACAAAATTCATTTATTCAAAGAGGGTAAAAGCAAGTGCTTAACTGAAACTAAAAGTTTCGCGCGAATAGAGTCTTATGAGTGTCCAGTTCCCGACATTTCTTTCTAATTATGAGCATCGCAAAAATTAAACACTCAAGCTTGCCCGGCATTCCTTAGGGATATTGAAAATCCCACGAAGGTTCACCAGCGGTTTTACATTATATCCGTCCTTGAATTTTTTTTTTCCTTCTGATCATGTACATGTTGATGGAGGCAGCGCCACATGTAGCCGATATATTTTGCATCTCACAGTTCACACTTAAATTCCTCATTTTTTTTCCTTTAGGGCTGTAAATCACGATTGTTTTGTGTTCTTCTAAGGTCGTCAAGTTGTCTGTGGACTATACACCGAATGCAAATATGGCGGATCACTCGGACGGCCCGGGACTAGTAGCGTGGAAGCGAGGCTAGTCAGTCCTCGATCATGACCGCGGCTTTTCCCTGCTTGTTTTGATCGTCACAGATGGCTGCGTGTTCTTTGACAGAGGACGATATTCTCGGCGCTTCACCAGCTGGAAGAGAATCAGCGAGTTTAAAAAACGAAGAACTTCGTTTTTGGTTAAAATGCCGTGGCGATTCATCGAAGGGTTTGAAGACAAAGGCGTTATTAGTGAAAAGGTAAGGCAACATTTCGTGTCATTCTCAGTTTGCAGATTCCGCACATGTTGAGTTCGCATCTGGCTTCGATGCAAAATTTTTCGAAACTTAAAGCTATCATTTTTTTTAAACAAAGGGTTGAGGAGTATATAAAGACTGGCCATGATCAGAACATTGTCGATCCAGACAAGAATCGGATCTATACGAAAAGAAAAGAACGCAACGAGGCGACGAGCAAAGATGTTGATGCGAGTGTATCCGGTGAATCACAACCGAAGTATCCATCAGATGGCTGGTCCACCGACCTTACTAAAATGCCTTTCTTCACTCGCGCAGAAGTGAATCAACATATTTCGAAGTCAGGGAAAAACATTGGCTCCAAGACACACTCTGTTCCAACGAGTGTTAGAAAAGCTACCACGTTTCTTGAAGACGAATACTTGAAAGAAATTTTGGCAGCAAGTGATGGGAGCTATTTTTATTTCAAGTCACTATGTCACCACAGTTTTAGAAAGAATGACCCGCCTCATAACTTAAAAGTAGCTCTGTGTATTGTAAGCGGAAAGGTAAAACATGCATACTGTACCTGTGTTGCTGGTGCTGTTGGTTTTTGTAACCATGTATTAGCCTTGATGATGAAAGTCTGCAAGTTCACATTGTATGAATGCAAGAGTGTAAGTGACTTAGACAATGAGGATGACATGCAACCAAAACAAGCTTGCACATCTATGTTGCAGCAGTGGCATCGAAAGGGTAGGGGGGACACCATAGTTTCACAACCAGCTATGGAGGTTGTTGTTCTCAAAACACATCAAGACTTAGACAGATCTTCATCAAGAGAATCTGGGGTGAGGTGCTTATTATATGAAGCTAGGACACTCCAAAGTATTAAAAGTCAAAGAGCAGATGAGCAGAAGTTGTGTGAAAGGTTGAAAAAGGAAAATCCAAAAATGGCATTGGCACAAATAATGGAACCTTCTCCTGAAAGTTCACAGTTGCTAGAAACCAAATTTGGTAAAAGCCCTCAAGGTTCCTATGCAAGTTATCAGCTGTCCACAACAGAGGATAATTTCAAAGTGTACTGTAACATTTCTCATGTACCTAGGGTTGACCCAGGCCACACACACAATGTCTCAATTAATTCTTATCCAAGATTCCCACTCAATACAGCAACAGAGGAGTTTGCTGTACCTGATGAATTGGCAGCAATTGAGAAAGCCTTACTGGAAAAGCTTAGTGTTGATGAAGAGAAAATCAATGACATTGAGACCAAAACAAGGGGGCAGTCTAATTGTGAAGAGTGGAAGCAGGAAAGAAAATTCAGATTTACAGTATCAAACTTTGGCTTAATCAGTGCAAGGAAAAGGCATCATGAGAATTTTGTGAACAGCCTGCTACACCCCAAGCCCTTTACATCACGGTACACTAACCATGGTATTAAGTATGAACCAGTTGCTCTGGAGCAGTACCAAAAATACATGCATTCCATTCGTCGGCCCATAAAAGTCCTGAAGTCAGGTCTAGTGGTGAGCCTAGATGCACCCTATTTGGGTGCTTCACCTGATGGCAAAGTCATTGACATTGGCTGTTCATTCCCCTTCGGCCTTTCAGAGGTCAAGTGTCCTGAAACAAAATTTCTGGTCACACCCCTGGATGCTTGTTCTGATAGCACTTTTTTTCTTGAAAATGTAAATGGTGAACCGAAACTAAAGCGGAATCACAAGTACTATACCCAAGTACAGGGACTGATGGGAGTTACTGGTGCTAGATGGTGTGACTTTGTTGTTTATACAAGTAAGGGCATGAGCATTGAACGTATTCCTTTTGATGAGGAATATTGGAACACCTTAAAAGGAACATTAAAGTCATATTATTTTACTCATTTTCTTTCCAAGGCAGCAAGGGAGCCTTGAATAATTTATTCTTGGTAAATTCAATCAATAAGCTGAGACATATTCAAAAATAATGACATGGCAATAAAAACATTTGGGCATTGAAGATATCTCCATTTTTTTAGTTGTGTTCATGAAATAATATTGAAACTGTCATTATGTTCAAATTTGTAAATTCTCTCCTCTAGTTGTCAAAAATGTTAAGTGTAGTTCCATAAAATATTCATACAAATCCATGGAGGGGATTTTGTCTTCAGAACCCACACTCCTCTGGAAATTTCAGTTACATTTTTGTTCTTTGAGAACCACCCACCCCCCAGGAATTTCTAATCCCTTCTTTGGGGGTGTATGGATATTTTCTGGAACTACACATTAGAAATGTATTGAGAATTTGTCCCTTAACCCTGTGGGTTAATAGAATAAAAAGAAAAAGCTTATTTTAACCCATCTTATGTGGCTGTAGATTGAAAGCACTAATCAATGATAACAAAATGTTGTTCTTTTGACATACAATATGTCACACTGAACAGCCACCAGTTCTCAATGTTTTGCTTAAGTGCGAGTAGATTAATGTAAATGATAAATTGGGGGGGGGGGGGGGGGGACTCCCATATGAAACAGATGGAATACTTATTGAAAATTTTGAATGAAACCCCTAAGGAAAACTAATCTGGGACAGGCTCAAGCTTTTGTCAGTGATCCCTAAAAAACACCAAAAATAACTACACATTTTGATACAACCCCAAACAAGGCCTCAGCAGACATAAAAAATAGGTTCTCCATGAATGTCCTTAGCGAGACCCAAAAAGCACCCCTGTCTGTTTCATATCCTATGGCAGCCCCTCCCCCCCTGGAATGATACAAATTATTCCGAAATCAGTGGATCTTGTGTATTGCAAAGAAAGGCGGACACACTCCACATCTGGTTAACAACAGAAAATAAACTTAAAGGTATTTCTCCTTTCCAGATAAGGAAGTTCTTGATCTTGTTGATTGCTCTTTCGACATGGATTCTTAGCCCAGCAATTTGTTGTGTTCGTACAACATCTTCGGCAGACATTTGAGTGTTTGCCCCGAGGAAGGGTGGTATGTTCAGTTTTACTCCGAGTGGCAAAATGTCTGCAATTTGAAATCCTTTGTCGGCCATAACAGTGTCACCATTCTCAAATTTCTGTGACAAGAAGCCACTTCGAACAACAATTTCCCGGTCTGAGATGCTACCAGTGTACAGCTGGCTAATGAAGGTAATTGCGCCACTTGGGGCAATGCCCACTAGTCCTTTGAGCGTTACATGATTTTTATAAGAACTGAATAGCTCAGAATTGAGCAGTAAACTGCTAGGCATCTCACAGCGCACCTCCGTACAGTCTATGATGACTCTCGTAGTAGGAAATTTTTCTTTAAAATCAGCTGGCATGGTTGCCTGCACGATCTCCTTTGATGGCCAAATGCTTATCTGACCAAATTTCAAGTACATGTAGTTTATCCATGGTACAAAAACTCGGCTTACAGTAGACTAAGCCACACCATAAAGATGGGCCAAATGTTTTTCTGAGAACCCTCTTCTCAGACGACAAAGTACAATAAAAAATTCGTCTTGTGGCTTGAGCTTTCGGCGACGTCCTTTCTTTGCAGCCTGAACGTTGCCCTCATCGTCAGAGTCTGAATTATAAAAGTCTTCGGGGACATCTGTCACACTGCCTCTTGGGCGAATGTTTTCACAATTGTCTCCAGGATTCAGGTACTCAAAAATGGCCATAAAAGTCGCATAACTGGACATACCAGTGTAAAAAGAAATGTCTCCGTCCGTCGTGAAACGATCGACACAAAATAAACGTGAAGACATTTCCTTCTGTTGGCGTTCGAAGTCTGTCAATTTCTCATTCAATTCGGTGTTTTCACGACGAAGGTTGTTTATTTCACTTTCTGACTGTTTCAATTTCTCTTCTAGTTCACCGATCGTTTTAGTTTGTTCGGAGATTTGTCTTTCTAAATCCTGAGTTTCACATGTGTCAACCTCGAAGCTTGTACTTGGCTCAAAGGCGAACATCTCGACGGTTTCTTCGGTGAGCAGTTTTTTCTTCGCAGGCAGCGATTGGCGTTCAGTCGGGGCCTTTCTTTTTTTTGGAGAAGGTCCTGACCAGTCAAATTTTGAAGGAATACCACCTTCCTTGACATAAATCCGTCCGTTGATAGACTTCCTAAGATCTTCTGACTTGAAATGCAGCGAACAGACTTTCGTACGCTCTGTTATGACGAAACCCTTGCCTTCATCTCGACGGATCGCGTGTATCCACTGTTTTCTTAGCAAAGGCGCTTTAGGAAAGTTAAAAAAAAGAAACCTTTTCTCCCGATAACGATGTATAACCTTTCTGATTGCAGTTGGGTACGCAGCAAAACGAAGGCATCGCGAAATGAATCCACAACACGCGTAGTCAAAACATTGCACCAAGGACTGACTAGCCTCGCTTCCACGCTACTAGTCCCGGGCCGTCCGAGTGATCCGCCATATTTGCATTCGGTGTATGTCGGCAGATTTCTGATCCTTGTAAGGCATATATACTGATCTGTGAAGGATTGCCCTATGGCATATGACTTAAGTCTGGAGGTTACTGGAGACCGTTGATGTTCGAGGCGATGAGTTTCTCGGGATATTTTAGTTTCAAAAACATCCCTTACAATTTGGTCTACAGATAAACGTGTCGCACGATCTAACATAGTTCTTAAACACGGTGACTGTTAGCACTTGTCATCAAAACGCCTTTTGTTGTAGATGGGGGTTGAGGAGCCGATTGTTCGTATTTTTTTTGTAAACACAGTTTTCAAGATAGTGATCTGCTTTGATTAAGAAAGATTGAAAGATTGTAGGGAAAAAAAAAAGAAACACTAAAAAGCAAAGAAATACTTTCATGATGCGTAAGCCATATTTGACCAGATAACTTGGACTGTCAACTACAAGGCTAGTCAGAAATGTATAAGTTAGTGGTATCGTTGTGATAGCAAAGCGGTCAACTGCAGCCACTTTCTACCGTTATGTCTGACGACATGTGACCAAATAGTAACCCGAAAAACCGTTTACGCTGACGATATAATTGACTGCTGTTAACTCTGACGTCACACAAAGGCAAGTCCGGCAGAACTAGTTTTTATAAATGTAGTTAACTGTGTTGATGTAACCGCGTACTCGACTGCAGCCATGTTCCACTGCAAAATTCCAACGTCATGTTACAATGAAAGGCTGCGACCGTAACCAGTAACATTATCATACACGGCATGTATGCAAACACTCAAAAACGGACACACTTTCTTCCATGGTACATGGTATATGTTATTTGCCGGCTGGGAGGTCCGTATAGTGAAAAACTGTGACTGAGGTCTTGAACATGCTGCACGAGGCCGCAGGCAGAGGGCAGCAACTTCAAGCCCGAGATAACAGATTTTCACTATACGGACCGACCCTAAGCTGGCAAATAACCTTTTTTTTTTTCCTGCGGTAAATTGGGTTACAAGCAGGTTTGTTTACACAACTTTGTCATTGAATTGGCTTACGTACCGTGAACAAACCATCGCAAACAATCCAACGAGTGAACGAGCAAGAGATACTAGACGAAGAAGGATGTATTAAAGAACAAATTAATTTCAAACTAATTTATGTTAGTTGCATTTAGTTCACCAGTTACGTTCTCCAAAATTGTTTTCCGGGTGTGCAATTTCGTTAAAAGTTTGAAGTTGTACCACAAAATTAGAGTCGTTGCGAATCACTGGAAATCGGACTTTTGTACCGTAAACCGAGTGGCAGAAAGCGAGGAAATTAGTTAAGTGTATTCCAAAGAAATTCTCTTAAATACATTGCAACGGTCAAAGCGGTAAACTGGACTGCAATTGACTTTTTTTGATTAAAATTGTGCCGCGAGAGAAACATAGGATTATGCGCCATTACAGCGCCGAACTACAAACAGCCAAACAAACTCTCACAACGTCAAAATACTCAATTGAATTTACTTGCAGTGACTTTCCTTGCCATTTAAAAGTGAATAGAGCTTGTCAAAAAGGCGAAAGATTGACGATTACCGCCGGCCAGTTCACTCAGGAAATTGACTAACACGACAATTTCACCCGCGCTGTTTCCCGCCGTTACCGTGACCGTGGTCAGAGATAGGAAAATGCGGACCGCGCTAAGAACCAATCAAATTGAAGGATTCGTTACCGTGTCCTCTTGGGAAAAAATAAAAAGAATTATGCGCAGGTGATCATATATTCATGCAACCTGCGCAATATATATAGTACCTATTTTTGGAAGGAGATGCTAATGTCCAACGCGAGGAGCTCCTCATGCAGACTGGATGGCTGGATGACAGGTTGTTCAAGCTATGCCAAATGATCTACTGAGGGGAGTGGGGTTGGGTAATTGTGACGAAAAAACATCAACCAAGCTGCTTTTAGACAAAAAAAAAAAATACATACAAACACAACGAGAAAAGAAAATCTTAAAGGGTTGAGAAACATATATTTTGAGCGTTCAGCGTCGATAAATAAATTTAATTCGTGCTTAACTCGAATCACTCACCCTGGTAAACCCCTGAAAGTTTAAGGGGCTGCCCACTAAGAATGTGGTGTAGCTGTAGGCTTTTGTCCATTATGCTAGCTTTTTTTCGAGCATTTTAGCGAGGCAAAAGCATTAAGTATTATTCGAGCATTTTAGTGGCATTTTCCCGGAAAATTAATTTCTTCCACAGAAAATAGTTTTTTTTTTTTTTTTTTTTTTTTTTTCACGAGAAAATAAAGGCTTAACTCGAAATGGGAAAAAAATATAAAATGCCACCCTAACAGAGCCGAGTGGAGACTGAGGAGAAGTAAGTGGTAGTCAAATCAAATTAAAGGCGGTCAGGTTTTTTCAGTCACCTTGGTGAAAAACCCCTTTGTATGATCATTAACCGAGCATTTTGGTGACTTTTTTTTTTGGAAGGGGTGGGGGGGGGGGGGGGGGGAGGAATGGAGGGTCAAGGTGGGAAAAGAAAATCATAATGTACAAAAGCCTATGTAGCTGTTCATGGGCAAGTTCTAGCTGCGTGTTGCGTAGCTGTTTACCAGCAAGTTCTGTGTGGGTGTGGCGTAGCATCAATTAATTTATCAGTACTGAAACGTGTGTTTCGTTATTTCAAATGAACGAAAATCGGTTTTCTCTGGGTTACACAGATATTTTTCTATCGTTTCAAATTCGACTTGCCAGCGATGTAGACTGCGTTTAGACAAACCCAGGCCCAGTTGTGACTGACTTTGATGTCAGTTAAACTATTTGTGCTCCTTACTCACAGGGAAGGACTAGTAGCAAACTCTCTAATTTACATTGTTTACCAACACCATAGGCTGATATCCAGTGAGCTGCTGATATAGCTCAGATCTTACACATAGGGCATTCTTTATACAATTTGCTCCCAAAGTGCACTCGGCAAACGTTTTTCGCTTCTGTGTGTATCACCGCAGAACGTGTCCGCATTTGAACACTTATTCTACCTCGTTAACATGCTGAGAGATTCCATGAGATAGCAAGCGCATGCGCCAATTAGTGCAACGTTTGTCGCTGGTCAGGTTGGCTTTTTACTGCTGTATACGATGATTTTTTTTTCCAAAAATACAGCTTTATTCAGCAATTAGAATGGACAAACCAATGCAATTAACAAACGCAACTACCACAGAGAGTTTGCCAGAGCTCGGCTCAGTGTTGGACACCAGTTTAAACGACTGGAACGAAGAACTTTCCGCAGGATCAAGTAAAACACGTGCGGAGAAGCATGGCGGCTCGCTGTCAACAGACGAAGAGCCCATCCCTGGGACTAAAGATCCCACAAAATCACTTAAATGTGATGCAAAACAGCAACAGAAGGATGAAAAAGCACCTTCTACTGGTCACAAGAACTGTAACAAAACCCAGCCATTCCTCAAAGGGAAAAAGCGCGCCGAAAGAGCGACGCAGCGACTTACAGCAATCCGCTAGTCCGGGCCAAAGTTCAACCCCAGACATGGCTGCCCTCCTCAAAGAGGCTTTTTCCGGCCTTGCTGTCGAAATGAACAAGGGATTTAGCAGTTTAGGCGCATTGCTCAAGGTAAAAAACGACGCCAAAGGCGATGATAACGCTCCCGCACTTTCCGACCCCGAGTCGGATGACAATGGCAGCGGGTCAGACAAAGAACCTCAGGAACGCGCTCGTAAAAAACAAAAAACTGATGATGGCGTTATTCTGAGTAAAGATAGTAGTGACATACTTAATAAACTCGAAAAGGAGTTTAATGTCTCTGAACAAGATGGCGCTGAAATTCATGGAAACTTAGCTACCATTGTCCAGAAGTTATTGAAAGACAAACCTGAGGAAGATAAGCTGAATGAAATCAAAAAACGGTACCTCAGGCCAAAAAACTGCGAAATGCTGGCTGAAACCGGGGTTAATCTAGCAATCTGGAACAATTTTTCAGAGAGGGCACGTACCTCAGATCTCACACTCCAGAAGGTGCAAAAATTCCTTATTAAATGTTTAGCTGCAGTGGTCCAGGTTGCAAAATGACCTGATCAGCAAGCCAGATATGCCATCAAAGGGTCAGATAGTTAACCAACTCATGGACGGTGTTCTGTTGATGGCTAATGCCAACATAGAGTTAAATCTGAGATGTAGAGAGGCTCTAAACCTGAGCTCCGCACAAGCTACCACTATCTTTGTGCTCCATAAAACCCAATAACAACTGAGCTTATTGGAGATGACCTACCTAAAGCGGTAAAAGACATTACTGATACAAACCGAATCACTTCCAAGCTTAGTAAAGAAACTAAGCAGAGCTTCAAAAGATCTAGGAATGATGGCCACTCAGACAGATACCAAGGCAAATATAGGAGTAATTACTCTGGGCCGTCAAAAAACTACCGTCGTCCCCCTTTCAACAAGAAGGAGAGGGGGAAGAAGGCTGTTCAGAAGAACCAGAACTGAACCATGACCAAAATATTGAGGTAAGGGACAGAGAGTTACAAGTTGCTGGCAGGCTTTTATTTTCTCTCTGCCTGGATGGACATAATGTCAGACAGAAAAATTCTTGACATGGTTGAACACTGTCATCTTGAGTTCACTGAAAACCCCTACCAACAATATCCCAAGCCTCCAATTAGATTTAATTCTGAAGAGGCTGCAATTATTGATGGTGAAATACAACAGTTGCTTGGTAGAGGGGTTCTTGAGGAGACTGACCCTACTTATGGTCAGTATGTCTCTACCATTTTCCTCAGGAAGAAGGAAAATGGTTCTTACAGATTAATCTTGAATCTAAAAGGACTGAATGCATCCATAGAGTATCAACATTTTAAAATGGAAAGCTTAACATGTGCTATTTAGTTAATGAAGAAAAACTGTTATATGGCCTCTATAGACCTAACAGATGCATATTACACTGTTCCTGTGGCTGTTGAGCACAGGAAATATTAAAGGTTTTTCTGGACAAATAGGCTGTTTCAATACACATGCCTACCTAATGGTCTAGCGTCGGCACCAAGATATTTTAAAAAACTCTTGAAACCAGTGTATAGCACATTGCGTAGCCAAGGCTACTTGAATGTTGGGTATATTGATGACTCATATTTACAGGGAGACTCGAAAACAGTGCAGAAGTAATATTCTCACTACCCTAAACCTATTCGAGTCTCTAGGATTCCTGATCAATCATGAAAAGTCAGTGTTGCAACCATGTCAGAAGTTGGCATTTCTTGGCTTTGTTCTAGATTCTGTCAACATGAAAGTATTTCTTACAGCAGAAAAAAGAGAGAAAATAATTTTGGTATGCCAACAACTTTTGAAGAAAAGTATAATTTCCATAAGGGAAGTTGCCCAAGTCATTGGACTTCTGGTCTCTAGTTTGCCTGCTGTCCAGTATGGACCTCTTTATTATAGGAGTCTTGAAATTGATAAAAATACAGCTTTGCAACAAAATAATGGCAACTATGAAGCTACTATGACCCTCTTCTCAGAATCTGTCATTGACCTTAGCTGGTGGGTGTCTAGCCTACCCACAGCCTGCAAAAATATCACCATGGGCAACCCAGCTATAGAAATGGCAACAGATGCATCAACATTAGGCTGGGGGCAGTCTGCAACGGACAAAGTGCCCAAGGCATGTGGTCTCCACTTGAAAAACAAAAGCACATTAATGAACTTGAATTATTAGCAGTATATTTTGGTTTGAAATCCTTTCTGTTCTTATTGAAAGGGAAGCATGTGTGCATAAAAAGTGACAACTCTACAACCGTCTGCTATCTCGATGCAATGGGGGGCACTAAATCCTCCCCCCCCCCCTCGTTCAACAAACTTGCCAAAAGTATTTGGATGTGCTGTGTGCAAAATGAGATTTGGTTGACTGTATGCCATTTGCCTGGTGTCCTCAATTTTGAGGCAGACAAAAGCTCCAGACAGTTTAATGAGATTTTAGTGGCAGCTTCAACCTGGTACATTTCTTAAGATTACTGACATACTTGGCACTCATGAGATTGACCTGTTTGCATGCAGACTAAACAACCAGCTTCCAAAATATGTTTCTTGGAAACCTGACCCTGGGGCCTCGTGCAACAAACTTGCCAAAAGTATTTGGATGTGCTGTGTGCAAAATGAGATTTGGTTGACTGCATGCCATTTGCCTGGTGTCCTCAATTTTGAGGCAGACAAAAGCTCCAGACAGTTTAATGAGATTTTAATGGCAGCTTCAACCTGGTACATTTCTTAAGATTACTGACATACTTGGCACTCCTGAGATTGACCTGTCTGCATGCAGACTAAACAACCAGCTTCCAAAATATGTTTCTTGGAAACCTGACCCTGGGGCCTGCCACGTGGATGCTTTTTTCTTTTTCCTGGAGTGGAAAGTTTGTCTACATTTTTCCTCCCTTTTCTCTGCTTAACAGATGTCTGCAGAAATTGGAGAACGATGAGACTTTAGCACTGTTGATAGCTCCCGTCTGGCCGACACAGGTTTGGTGGCCCCGGCTACTAAGCGTCCTGGTGGCAAATCCATTAATGCTCCCACAAGACAAGGACCTCCTCACCCTTCCACAATCAGGGACTCCGCATCCTCTAAGAAACCAAATGAGACTGATGGCATGTCTGTTGTCAGGCAATACTATGAAACAAGAGGAGTATCGAACTCAGCTGTTGGACTGCTCATGGCATCCTGGCGAGGAGATACTAGGAAACAATACTCCGGGTACACAAACAAATGGACAGCATTTTGTCTCCAAAGGAAAATCAATCATCTTCAACCACCTGTAGGAGCAGTCTTTCTGAACTTTTTGACAAAGAACCTACTTACAGTGCTATCAACTGTGCTAGAAATGCATTGTCTTCTTATGCGGAGTCTTTGGATGATGGCTCTGTAGTTGGACAGAACCCGCTAGTTTGTCGCCTGTTGAAAGGTGTTTTCCAGTCACGGCCACCTAAGCCCAAGTATACAGAAGTTTGGGATGCCCAAGTGGTCTTAACATACCTGGCGACGCTTCATCCCGTTGAATCACTGACACTTAAACAACTCACGTCAAAACTTATCACATGTTTATGAGTGATGACAAATACACATTTGTCATCTCTAACCAACTCAAACAAAGCAAACCAGGTGTATCTAACCCTCAAGTTGTTCTGGAATTATTTGAACGACCCTGTATTTGTGTTGTTACTACGCTTAAGGAATACCTTGTGAGAACCAAAGCATTGAGAGGCAGCGGCCAATCACAGCTGTTAATATGTTAAGTTAAACCTTATAAGCCTGTAAGCAGGGGTACTGTAACTAGATGGGTGCGATGTACTTTGGCTTTAGCTGGTATTGATATAACAAAATATTCAGCTCACAGTACCAGAGCTGCGTCTGTTTCAGCAGCCAGCAGGGCTAATGTTAATCTAGATGACATTCTCCAGACTGTAGGGTGGTCATCTAAATGCTGCTTTGCTCGTTTTTACAACAAACCTATAGCTAAGGTTTCAAGCTATGCAAGATCAGTCCTGTCGTCTATGTAAAATGTATCATTTATACATTACCATTAAACAGACATGTTGTTGTTTCTTTATTTCCACGTTGCCTTGAAGTCTCATGGAATCTCTCAGCATGGTAACGAGGTAGAATCACAATCAAACTTCAACTTACAGGTCAGTCTCGTTTAATTTTTAAATTTTAGCTTATACTCCAGTGAAAGTGTGGCAACGAATGTCAAAGCTCATTTGATATAAAAAAATTGTTAATAAATTGTAATGATTATAATCCATACCCTCCTTTATTCTGCTTATGGGACACTGAAATGGTTATAACTTATTGGTCTAGCTTTATTTACATTTTCAGCATAACAGAATTACTAGGGTAAACAAGTATAATTTGACTAAATATGGCTTCACAAGACAATACATAATAACCACAGTGCCATCGCAGTCAACAACAGCTTATACTAAAGATTGTTTTAGTAGTTATATATATATATATATATATATATATATATATATATATTGCTCATGTTTCAAATTGAATGGCAAAGGATCACTGCAAAACGTTTTACTCTTGATAAGGTAATAGGCATGTATTGCATGTCCGACCATGTACGCACTGCGTACCTATTTTTGCTATATATTGCACTGAATCACTCCAACTAAGTCCTCTCGAACAAAATTACCACATAATAAATTATGCATTGCTCATGTTTCAAATTGAATGACGAAGGATCACTGCAAAACTTTTTACTCTTGATAAGGTAATAGGCATGTATTGCATGTCCGACCATGTACCCACTGCGTACCTTTTTTTGTTATATATTGCACTGAATCACTCCAACTAAGTCCTCTGGAACAAAATTTTGTTAATTGACCAGCTGCGTTTGCATGTGAAAACCACAGAAATAGTCACATTTATAGTGGCTGCGGAAGTCATGAAACTTCATAAAAGCAGTCTTTTTGTGGTAACCTGTGATCATTCGAACAGTGGCCAGTCGAATAATTAAATTATATATATGACTGAATTTATGAAAACCGTGTTAAGACTTCGCACAAAAAAAAAAGCCATATGAACTTGATTTCACAACTCTAAAAGGCCTTAAAATAACTCCAAACGATGAAGAAAAATAGACAGCCGGGAGAGCAAGAAAAGGGAAATAAGAGAGTGGAGGGGAAAAAAAATACTTTTTTTTTTATATCGTCTAGAATAAAACGCTTGATTTCTTTAACTCTGCTTTCATAAATCCAGACATATACATTGTACGGTACAAGCCAATTTATAAGTAATACAAATTTAAGTTAATATGAACAACCATGAAAGGGAGGTCAGAGAAGTTATAGCCTGTGAACAGGCTCCCGGTGAACGCCCCGATTGCTTTGCTCTCCGAATTCTTCTGTTTCGCGCTCGCCGAAATTTTTTTCCGTCCTCGCCAGGAGCCTGTTCGCAGGCTACAGAAGTTATATGACCCATATATTCTTAATATACCTTTCTGTCACGCAATATCACGGTAAGACAAACACCTTGTCATTGTGTCGAAAGGTCAAATTCCCCTTTCGCGTCATTATGGCGTGTTATTCCCGGGCCAATCATATTTATGCTTTTCCATTATATAAATCAAGACCATGTGGTCTTATCTTCACATCTGTAGTTCAATTCAAGTTTTCTGACCTCTCAGAGTGTTGTGAAAAATTCCCGCCCACCCAAACCCATTAGGTTCTCTTTGAGCATAGTGTTAACAACTAAGTATAGTTTTATCAACTGTTTTGCCACAAATAATCATACTGCTATGCAGCAGTTGTAGTTATCTAGCTTAGTGTTGTTGGACTTGAGCAGCATACATACTTGCTCATTGAGACATTGTTATAATTGTTAGTGTTAGTGTCATGCCAAGTGCTGTTTTGGACACATGGACCATGCTTGCTCATTGAGCTTTATTTACAAATGTTATAACACTGACTTGAAGCTGGTATCAACCTTCACGTATTTTGTTCTTTGCTTCTGGTCACAACAGATTATGACCACTGATTTGTTAGCTTAACAGGCTTAGAACTTTCTGATTGTTTGATTTCTTAGAATAAATAAACTATGGGAGGGGAAGAAGTGCTCCATATAGCTCGCCCCTTTGCGCCATAGACTCACATGGCCAGCCATCGTGGCAGAAAGGGCCCCCCACATAGCCTTGTTACCAAGGAACCAAACCTCTGTTGTTTGTTGTGCTGATTCTTCCCAGCGGGGGCCTGGGAATTAAGGCCGCAGAGAGGGGATTAGGACTTCTCAGTAGCCTAGGGACTACAGGGACTCCTGGAAAGGAGGGAAAGGACTATAACCCCTCTTTCCAGGGGGGCGGGGCGCTGGGGATTAGTACCCCAGGGAGAGGATTAGGACCTCTCTGCAGCCTGGTTGTTGTCGCCTAATAATGTTCTTATTGTTTAGGCTCTCTCGGTGCCAACCACCTGACCCGTGTCATCCTATAAGATTCGTATGGGCAACTCGAGCACTTCATCCCCTACCCCTTTTCTCCCATCAAAAGTTGTTGTTGTCTACTTTGATTTCATGGGCTGGGAGCATTAATATATATCAGAAAAGTAATTGGGCAATCGGATTATTGGATGAATTTAGTTTGGCCTTCTAAACGTAGTTAGTCCTGTAATAAAAATGGGTAACGACTATCACTACAGCTATTACAGTCACAAGCTCTTTTCCATCAATTATTGGTCGCCTTAAAAACAGTTAGAAGAGAACTTTGATTTAAAAAAGATAACACCGATATTGAAAAGCAAAAGTAATTCCTTATGTCAGAAAACACCTGCGTCTATCAGTTAACTCAGTTAACATATCTTTGCTGCTGGTTTCTAACCTCTGAACTCTTAATCCAATCAAAAGCTAGAATTGAGATTGTATTTGTTGCTAATGAATAAAGCTCTCGGATCCGGATAACTTGTGCTCTTCATCGGCACCAAGAGTGATCATCCATCTTTTTCGCAGCCCAGGAGTTCATTCCCATCAGTCCTTAGATATACTCCTTTATTCACAATTCCAAACTCTCCTCCACCAAGTTTCTCAATTGATATTGTCAGCCTGTCTCGAGATATTTCCCAGTTTCTTTCAAATGCCATATTTTGTAAGTAAGTCTCGTTATCGATGACTTCATTTTCATTCGTGACATAGCGCGAGCCATCTTCAGCATTATCACTTGCAATGGGTCGGTTTTTTCTCAACCGTTTCATTGTATCTCCGTCATTCTCAATTTCAAGCTGGGTGATTTTTTGTTTGGCTTTTATTCGCTGTTTTCAAAAAGTGCTAGTAATTATTGATCTAGAAAGTTTCTTAAGGATTTAAAGGAAGGATTTAAGATTTGAAATATATGAAAAAAAAATAAAGGAGGTTGCTTTTGGTAAAATCAGGAATGTAATGATCTTTTATACAGCATTCGGCAGTGCTTTCTCAAAATATCTAGCAGTGTGACTTTCTGAACAAAATTATAAAACTTACACCTTCCCCGAAAGGGTTTCTCCCTTTTTCCGTTTCCGCCCCTCGAAAAGCAAGTAAGATTTATTTCTTTAAACGTTTTCCTCTCTACTTTTGCATGACTTTCAACTTGGCGAGTTATAGAATTGTTTTGCTGATAAAATAGTAGCATGCATATGTTATTTTCGTTCATTTTTTACGCTATACTTTTTCCTTCTCAGTTTTCTTAGGTTGGAAGGGTAGTGTTAAGGTGGCTCCCTAGAGTATTTATCAACACCCTGCCTATAGAGCGCGAGTTAGAAAAGGAAACTTGGTGAATTTCTTTCAAAGTTTTCCCTGTAGAGACTTACCAGTATGGATACTGTTAAAATAAGGCTTATTTTTGGATTAAGGCCGTTACCATGGCAACATCGCATCTAATGACAGGCAGATATATTCATCATTTTGGCCTAAACTCCTTAATATTTATACTTTCCTTCGGTGAGAGTTTTTCACACTTTGCCACATCATGGAAATGATATTGCCTGACATTTTTAATTGGCAAAAAGTCAAGGTTGGTCAGACGGTTTTTCCAATATTCTGTCATTTTTCATTCTTCTAAATGTATTAAAATAGCTCTGACAAATTTCAACAAAAACAGAGCATTTTATAGGAATTGTAGGTGGTTACAACTGAGCCAAATTTAAAATTCAAAGTCAGTTTTGCTTTTTGTCCTCATGTTGGCGTCATAAAAATCGAAAAACACTTACGTTTTCTTTTGAGTGCGCGCAGATTACTTGAGCTTTCGTCCTATGCGCGCGTGCAATCGTAAAACTATAGGGAGCCGCCCTAAAAGAGGGGAAAGGGGTACGCCCATTTCTACAAAGATTGAAAGGTCCTCTGAATAGTACAAAATATGTATACTTGCAAACGAATGCAAGATCTTACCTTTTTATTGATGTTGTGTGTATTTGTCTTTCTCTTGTGCTTCAAAACAAGCAGGACAATGACAACAACAAAAAGAACCACAGCAATGGCTATCAACGAGACGAAAGCTTCAGACAACCCATTAGCACCTGTTGTGGATATAACATACTGTAAGGAACATACGTATATGAAACCCCACCCCATTTATACCGCCACCTCTTCATTACGGCCACTTTATTTTGGTCCGAACGAAAGCTGAGTCATTTTCCTATTAAAGAATCCCTTTAACACAGCCACCGCGATAATACAGCCACAATAAATTGGCCCGTTTGCGACCGGATTAACAGGGTTCAGCACTGTATTGTGAAGGTCCTGTTATTATAGAAAAGACGCGAATGTCCGTGGATAAGGAAAGTTGACACAAACGCCACATGGTTATGTTTTCACATTAGTTTGCAGCTCTGATGAGCTCTAACGTCCGCATTATTTTCCTTTACAAAACCTGGTTTTAACGGGTGGCATTATGAATTTATTTTTGATAAATCTGTTTTTATAGGTAAAACAATTTTCTCATCACCTCTGAATTTTCCACCAGATTGCGTTATCTTAGTACTTGTGTCTTTCCCATTAATGTTGCTTTTTTTTACAATCATCTTTTTTGAAAGATCCAGCTACGCTTTCAATACACTAATAGCCAGGCAGTCATTACTCTAAGTAATTTTTAGTACCTATATTTCCTGCAAATTACTAATCGAGAAAGAGACCACATCTAAAGATTGACGTGGGACGCACGGGGCTTCTACTGTAAGTACCGCAGAGAAATGGTAGGAAATGTTCCTAGCATTCCTTTCATACTCTCACTAGGGTTCTTCGTCTTGCGGCCAGGGAAGGCGTCATAATCTGTTTCAGTGACATGTCGGTGATATTAAATAAAAGAATAAACCAGAAAGGGCCGATGGAATATGAGACAAGCTTTAAAATGAAGTCACGATATTAATAGTGCTTTAAAAGTAAATAGTGCGTTCGAGTCATTCCCGATGTTTTCAAATGATGGCGGACTCCACCGACGCCAATAATCTGGAACAAAACAAAGCCATTATATATCGGATCACGTCTAAACATACGTGAAGAAAGACTTGGGCAGGAAAAAAACGTGAGCGGACAAAACCGGGGAATGCCGATAAATCAAGTAATCCCGCAATGATGAACGAATTACACAACATGAACCTTCCTCTGTTTCTCCCCCTGAACCAAGTTCAGATCTACGAACTGAACTTAAAGATACCAAAGCGCCTACGAATGGATGTTGAGCGCGGCGAGCAGACGTAAATGTCTTGTTTACCCAATGAAAGCCATCACAATAAACTCTGAGCTTGCATCGAGATGCTTGTCCGGGCGTAAATCTAAAACAGAGCTTAAGAAATAAAAACCCAGATGATCTGGAATACTTGTCTGAGTATGTCGTTGGCAGTGGGAGCCACGAGCAGCATTATCATGCTCGGCAATTCAAGTTATTGTGTTGAAAATATCGCACAATTACAGAGAGGAGGACAAAAAAACAAAAAGCGCGAGGAGAAACTTAATACATGGATCTAAGATAGATTACCAGTGCTTTAGGTGACCATGCATGGCTACCAATGGTTTGGCCAATCGCTTGGCCAATGGTCGTACATGCAACGAATCGTAAAAGGCCGTAAGTAACGACCTCCGAAAGAAGTGAGCCCACCCCCGGGGCCCACCCCCCATCCCCTGAAAATAGAGGAACTAAGGTTCAAAAGGATAATTGTTTTTCCAATCAATAACCTGAATAGCGTACGATAAACTGATAACGATTCAACAAGGGAAGGTATAGCTTATTCCAGGTGGCGTCATGAAGCGCCCTGGTAAAACAATACCCGCATAATTTTCATCAAGTAACAAGAAGGTACTAAAAGGACCTTTTGCTCAAATTGAAATTACTAAACTTGACAACTTTGCTTCATTTTTAACAGGAAGGCATAAACAGAATGTTTAATCATACTGAAATTAAAAACTCGACCAGAGCAAATAAATATTTATAAAGCAGACTAACGCAGCTGTGCATCATGAACAGTAAAAATAGTTTAAGGTATCTTACATCACGGTCTACATATAAAGTGCCCACTAATGTACCAGCAACATAAATTTGAACTGGAACGAAGAACTTCTAAACGATTTATAAGAGCTCAGTGTTTTTACGAATTACACTCACAGCCTTAGAGGAATACAGCCCTGTTCTCAGAGAATTAAAAAAAAAGCACACACACACCCACACACACCCACACCGGGAAGAGATACTTATAGTAGAAGTCATTTGCGTCCCCTGGTTGGTGTGAGAGATTCTCGCCCATATCAACTTCCTTTTCTCTCGTACGTTCTCGCGCGTTTAGAGGTGCGCCACACTCGCGTTTTAGGTGCGGGGATTCCAACCAATGCTTACCTAACTTTTTAAAGATGCTACTTTTAGCCCTCCCCCAAATCTACACACGTGTATTTCACTTGAGGAAAACTATCTATTTGCACAGTGTTTGGTTGGAGATTCTATCCCATATTAACTTTCCTATCTCTAGTAAGTTCTCGCGCGTTTAGAGATGCGCCACACTCGCGTTTTAGGTGCAAGGATCTTAACCAATCCTTACTTAACTTTTTAAAGATGCTACTTTTAGCCCTACCCGAAAATCTACACACGTGTATTTCACTTGTGGAAGTCTGTCGCTTTAAACAATACTTGGGTTAAAGATTCTCGCCCATTAATATCTTTTTCTCACTCGCTTGTTTTCGTGCGTTCGGCGATGCGGCACATTTGCGTTTTTTTGTGTGTGGGGGGATCCCAAACTATGCTTATGAGGCTCTTTAAAAATGCTAATTTTGGCCCTCCTCCAAATCTACACAGGTGTAATTCAGTTGTGGAAGTCTATCAATTTGGACAGTGCTTGGGTTAGATATTCTTTTCCATGTCAATTTTCTTTTCTCCCGCGCGTTCTCGCACGTTAAGCGAGGCGGCACAGTGACTTTTAGATGTGATGATCCCAAACTTTGCTTACCTCGCTTTTTAAAGATGCTATTGTTAGCCCTCTTCCAAATCTCCAACGTGTATTTCAATTGTGGAAGTCTATCGATTTGAACAGTGCTTGGGTGGATATTTTTAACGATGTCAATTTACTTTTCCCTCTTCTTTTCTCGCGCGTTAAGCTATGCGGCACACTCGAACTTTTGGCGTCGGGATCTTTAACTATGCTAACTGGGCTTTTAAAGATCCTAGTTCCGGCCCTCTCTTTAATTTACACGTGTATTTTTTTACTTGTGGGAGTCTTTCGATTTGGACAGTGCTTGGGTAAGAGATTCTCGCCCATATCAAATTTATTTTCTCTCGTAAGTTGTCGCGCGTTTATAGATGCGCCACACTCGCGTTTTCGGCGCGGAGATTTCAAAGTATGCTAACCGGGCTCTCTAAAAAATGCTAGATTTGGCCCTCCCCCTAATCTACACACGTTTATTTCACTTGTGGAAGTCTGTCGCTTTGGACAATGCCTGGGTTAAAGATTCTCGCCCATTTATCTCTTTTTTTTCTCTTGCGTGTTTTCGCGGATTAGTTTAGAGTCCCTGGTACTCGGAAATATCGCCCAAGTTCCTGGAAATCGACCCAAAGTTGGTCAAAATAACGCTGCGTGTAGCCCGGTCTCGGCGACTTTCTAGTTACTAAGTGGCTATATTTCGACCAGACTGCTCATAACCAAGCGTTCAAAAATTTTTCCTCTGTCCATTTCAGTAAAAACCAACGTCTTCCCGAAGTATTTTAGAGTCCCTGAGACTAGGAAATATCGCTAAAATTCCTGGAAATTGACCCAAACCTGGTCAAAATCACGCTGCGCGTAGCCCGGTTTCGGCGACCTTCTAGTCAGTAAGTGGCTAAGCCAGTAAGCGCTCAAAACTTTTTCCTCTAACCATTTTACTGAAAACCAAACTCTTTTCGAGTTAGTTTAGAGTCCTTGGGACTTGGAAATATAGCCTAAGTTCCTGGAAATCGACCCAAACCTGGTCAAAATCACGCTGCGCATAGCCCGGTCTCGGAGAGCTTCTAATCACTAAGTGGCTATATTTCAATTTGACTGCTCATAACCAAGCGTTCAAAAAATTTTTCTCTGCCCATTTCACTGAAAACCAAACTCTTCTCAAATTAGTTTAGAGTCCTTGGGAATCGGAAATATCGCTCAAGTTCCTGGATGTTGACCTAAAGTTGGTCAAAATCACGCTGCGCGTAGCCCGGTCTCGGCTACTTTAAGCACTGTCCAAATCAATAGACTTCCCCAACTGAAACGCACGTGTGTAGATTTTAGGAGGGCTAAAAGTAGCATCTTTAAAAAGTTAGGTAAGCATTGGTTGGGATCCTCCAACCTAAAACGCGAGTGTGAGGCATCTTTAAACGCGCGAGAACTTACGAGAGAAAAGAAAGTTGATATCGGCGAGAATCTCCAACCTAAGCACTGTTTAAATCGATAGAGTTTCACAAGTGTAATACAACTGTGTAGATTTAGCAAAGGGTCAAAACTAGCATTTTTAACGAGCCCCCTAAGCATAGTTTGGGATCCCCAACCCAAAAACGCGAGTTTGCCGCATTCTTAAACGCGCGAAAACACGCGAGTTAAAAAAAGATATAAATGGGCGAGAATCTTTAAGGGCCCATTAACCGATTTATGCGCGCGCTCGCGCGCGTTGCTAACGAGGTGACATTTCACTTCGGTTACTTACGTTAGCCTGAGCGCGGAAAATAAAAACTCAATAACTTCCAAATTCGCCTACATTTTAGATGTTTTTCTTTGTGTTTCACAAAATGCAAAGTAAAAAAAGTACAAGCAGAGACAAAATAAGAAAAAGACAGAAAAACAAGAGCAATAGAAAGAGAAAAAGTAACTGTGTGGCTTTGTTTGATCTTACCGAAGTGCACTGGTAGTGTAAATTGCGCATGCGCTGATAGAGTAACTTCCAATATATATCTGGCGCACTTCCAGTTTCTTTAAATGCTAAAGGAAACGCGGTTTTTCATTAAGTCCAGCCTTTTTCGACGGATTTCGATCAAAGCCAACGTTGGAAAGATAGCTAGCATTCCTTTTTCAAAATCATGCTTTTTTCAGAAAATTACGAATTTTTTAATATTTTGAAATTCTCTCAAAACCCAACCTTTTAGAAATAAAACAAAATCTATGCATAGCGTAATGAGGATTTAAATTAAAATACTAAATCAATGGAAAAAATCCCGATAAAGTAATTTGCCTGGGAGCCTTTGCGTTTTTTCAGTATTAGTCACATGACTGTGGACGTGACCGGAGACGTCATCACTAATGTTACTAATCATAAAAAGGTTAAAACACAAGAAATAACTCTGAACTAACTAAAAATAATGAGGTTATATGAGAATTAATTTTCCTTAGCAACGGCTCGAAAAAATCGGTTACTTGAGAAAAGAAATAGGGGAGAATTTCTCACCCAAGCACTGTCCAAATCGATAGACTTCCACAAGTGAAATACACTTGTGTAGATTTGGGGAAGAGCTAAAAGCAGCATTTTTAAAAGGTTAGGTAAGCATTGGTTGGGATTCCCGCACCTAAAACGCGAGTGTGGCAAATCTCTAAACGCGCGAGAACTTAATAGAGAAAAGAAAGTTGATAGAGGCGAGAATCTCTCACCCAAGCACTGTCCAAATCGATAGACTTCCACAAGTAAAATACACTTGTGTAGATTTGAGAAAGGGCCAAATCTAGCATCTTCAAAAAGTCCAGTAAGCATAGTGTGAGATGCGGACACCGAAATCGCGAGTGTGGCGTAAATCTAAACGCGCGAAAACACGCGAGAGAAAAAAATATAAATGGGCGAGAATCTCCAACCCAACCATTTTCCAAAAAGACAGACAACCACAAATGAAATACACCTGTCTAGATTTAAAAACCAGCCAAATCTTGCATCTTTAAAAGGTCCAGTGAGCATAGTTTGTGATCCCGACACCAAAACCCCGAGTGTGGCGTATCTCTAAACGCGCGAGAAGTTACTAGAGAAAAAAAAGTTGATGTGGGTGAGAATCTTTTCCACAAGTGAAATACACGTGTGTAGATTTCGGGGAGGCTAAAAGTAGCATCTTTAAAAAGTTAAGTAAGTATTGGCTGGGATCCCCGCACCTAAAACGCTAGTGTGGCGCATCCCTGAACTTGCGAGAACTTACGAGAGAAAAGAAATTTAATAGGAACGAGAATCTCTCACCCAAGAACTGTCCAAATCGATAGACTTCCAGAAGTGAAATACACGTGTGTAGATTTGAGGGAGGGCTAAAAGTAGCATCTTTAAAAAGTTAGGTAAGCATTGGCTGGGATCCTCGCACCTAAAACCCTAGTGTGGCGCATCCCTGAACTTGCGAGAACTTACGAGAGAAAATAAATTCAACAGGGACGAGAATCTCTCACCCTAGAACTGTCCAAATCGAAAGACTTCCACAAGTGAAATACACAAGTGTAGATTTGAGGGAGGGCTAAAAGTAGCATCTTTAAAAAGTTAGGTAAGCATTGGCTGGGATCCTCGCACCTAAAACGCTAGTGTGGCGCATCTCTGAACTTGCGAGAACTTATGAGAGAAAAGATATCTAATAGGGGCGAGAATCTCTCACCCATGAAGTGTCCAAATCGATAGACTTCCACAAGTGAAATACACGTGTGTAGATTTGGGGGAGGGCTAAATGTAGCATCTTTAAAAGGTTAGGTAAGCATTGGTTGGGTTCCCTGTACCTAAAACGCGAGTGTGGCGCATCTCTAATTACGCGAGAAGCTACGATAGAAAATAAAGTTGATATGGGCGAGAATCTCTCACCGAATCGCTGTCCAAATCGAAAGACTTCCACAAGTGAAATACACGTGTGTAGATTTGAGGGAGGGCTAAAAGTAGCATTTTTAAAAAGTTAGGTATGCATTGGTTGGCATCCCCGCACCTAAAATGCTAGTGTGGCGCATCTCTGAACTTGAGAGAACTTACGAGAGAAAAGAAATTTTTAATAGGGGCGAGAGTCTCTCACCAAAGAACTGTCCAAATCGATAGACTTCCACAAGTGAAATACACGTGTGTAGATTTGGGGGAGGGCTAAAAGTATCATCTTTAAAAGGTTAGGTAAGCATTGGTTGGGATCCCCGCACCTAAAACGTGAGTGTGGCGTATCTCTAAACGCGCGAGAAGTTACGAGAGAAAAGAAAGTTGATATGGGCGAGATTCTTCAACCAGACACTCTGCAAATCGATAGTTTTCCACAAATGCAATACACGTGTGTAGATTTGGGGGAGGGCTAAAAGTAGCATCTTTAAAAAGTTAGGTAAACATTGGTTGGGATCCCTGCACCTAAAACGCGAGTGTGGCGCATCTCTAAATGGCGAGAAGTTACGAGAGAAAAGAAAGTTGATTCGGGCGAGAATCTCTCACCCAAGAACTGTCCAAATCGAAAGATTTCCGCAAGTGAAATACACGCGTGTAGACTTTGGGGAGGGCTAAAAGTAGTTAGGTAAGCATTGACTGGAATCCCCGCACCTAAAACGCTAGTGTGGCGCATCTGTGAACTTGCGAGAACTTACGAGAGAAAAGAAATTTAATAGGGACGAGAATCTCTCACCCATGAACTGTCCAAATCGATAGACATCCACAAGTGAAATACACGTGTGTAGATTTGGGGGAGGGCTAAAAGTATCACCTTTAAAAGGTTAGGTAAGCATTGGTTGGGATTCCCGCACCTAAAACGTGAGTGTGGCGTATCTCTAAACGCGCGAGAAGTTACGAGAGAAAAGAAAATTGATATGGGCGAGATTCTTCAACCAGACACTCTGCAAATCGTATCTCTAAACGCGCGAGAAGTTACAAGAGAAAAGAAAGTTGATATGGGCGAAAATCTCTCACTCAGTTGTTGTTGTTGTTGTTGTTGTTGTTGAACATATTACGCCTTTTTCTGTCACATTGTAATCACTGATGGGAAACAATGCACCATTTCTTTTGTTAAGTTAATTTTGATTACTTTTTTTTTTCCAATCCTTAGGTGACGACAAATCAACCAATAACAGCGGCTTGAGGTACGCCTGGAACAACTGCATCAAATCATAAACTCGTCGACGTACTTGCCTTTTAATGAAAGCATTGCATATCTCGATGAAACCTGGGCTTTCAAAGCTGTTGCCAGACAAGAGTAATATCCAATGTGCCTCTCATTTACAGATATAGTCTTCATAATTAGCTCGGAACTTTCCTTTAGATTGCTTTGAACTACTGTAACGCTAGCGTCAGTAAATGCAATCCCATCTTTAAGCCACGTGATGTTTGGACGTGGCAAGCCCCGGGCACCACACGTGAGCCTCCCGGTGTCATCACGTGATGCCAAGATACTCTTAGGATGGAGATAAAAAGAGGGCTCCATCATATCTAAAGAACAACAAAACGCAGTTAACTAAGTTTCGGCAAACGAGTCTATATGATAACTACAAAGATCACTAATGAATACAGCTAGTCATTTTACTTTTTGAACCATCCATATTGAATATAAAGCGTATGATTTTGACCGAAAAGCTCTAGCCCAGAGAGCAAATGCTCACTTTGTCTATTTTTCTTGCATTGATCTCAATTGGAAGACTATGAATTTATATTCTTTTCAAAAACATTTTGGGAACATTAAAATATGCATGCGTGTCGGAGTGGTCCAACAGGTGAGCGTACATGTAGCTTGTTACCTGGAACTGAGATCGTTACCGTCGCTTCCTTGGAAAGTGTGCTCCCTATTGAATTGCTGGCAACACATCGGTACCTCTGCAACTGTTCTGTTGTTTTAGTAAAGTTAAGTACCAGCGTCGACACACTTCCATTTTGAACCACGGTGCCATTTATAACTGACGAGTTGTTATTTAACCAACCAATGACAGGATGTGGGAAGCCATCTGCTTCACAGGATAAGGTTACTGTGGCAACCCCAGCATCAACGTAGGCATAAGTCGATTGGGGGTGGTTTCTAAAAACTGGTTTCCACAGGACTGAAAATATGCAAAATAATATTAAAACAATGAAAATGCAGAATAATAGGAAAAAATGAAAGGATGTGTCGAGATGAATTCAAATATTAAAAAGTATTTTTAAAAAGATTTTTAAGTAAAAAGATTCAAATACTCATAATTTTTGAACTAAAAGAGCTTTGACGCTGTATTTTTTTTTCCGTAATATTTGAATTTATCTCAACAATTGCTTAAAATCATGTATATATAAGTTTAGTCAGAAAGTTAAAGATGAAGGTGGCAATAGCTGTACTGCACAGACATAACTGTTTGTTTTTCGCGCTACCGCTGTTTAAATTGTCGTGACTTTCACTTTAACTTGGTCAAGCTTTTAAAAAATTCGAACTATAACCACCAAATTTGATGATTTCCTTTTTGTGTCTGAGTTATCAGTTTAAATTTTCTCATGACAACAAGAAGACCCATGACAGATGGCGAATGTTTGATTATGTATTGCATCATTGTTGTTGATAATATAAAACAAGGAGTTAGTAAACATAAGATTTTTATTAAACGCGCCGCTAAAGTTTTCTGGCTGGACGTAACAATCTGAAAGAAATAAAATTGTCTAAACAGCAGTACGAAATCCGCTTGTCTCATTTCATTCCAGAAATTTACTAAAAACGTAGTATTATCTGCTTCTGGCAGTATCTTACGGGGTGTTTTCTTCGTTAAATTATACTGATAGTAACAACCCTGTACTTTGTTCGCTCATTGTACCTGTTAAACTCACACTAGATGATCTGTTCCAGCCTTCGGTGCTGTTAGCCTCGCACCAGTACTTGCCTTGGTCGTTCAGGCGAACGGAGTCTAAAGCTAGTATGGAGTGACCTCTAACTTGCTTCACAGAAAAGCTTGGCATGCGATGACCATCTTTAAACCAGGTGATGACTGGGCGGGGGATTCCTGACGCATGACAACTTAGGTTCGCTTTACTTCCCACGGAAAAGCATCTCTGACTTGGAAGATCGACATTGAAAAGTGGTGGTAATGGGTCTGCAGTAGAAATAGTTTCGACTGTTAATGACACTTAATTAAGATCAAATCACGTATAAACTAAATCAGAGGGGATTTAACATTCAAAATGCACTTTTTCAAGCTTAATGACCCCAAATTAATCAAGACGTTTTAACCTCGTGCTTTTTAATTAGGAACTTAAGCATCGACGATCGAGAGAGGACGACGACGATTATGACGACCGAAAGTCAGTTCATAACACTTTCAAGGAACTGAGCATGTTCGTCTCTGTCAGTTCGTCGTCACGCAGTCGTCGAGACGGACTTTATAGTGATTTGCTGTTTAGCTGAAAACGGAAGTAGTTTTACCCGTTTAATCAGCACACTAATGGCTAATACTTTGTCAATCGTTGAATTATTAGAACGCCATTATAACAACAACAGATCACGGGGTAGTGTCACGACTTACCTTTAAATTTCAATGTGAGTTTATCCTGTGTGCATCTCATGCTATTCTCTGACACGCATTCATATTTACCGGAATTGCTCTTCCTGGCATTTTGAATGAAAAGCTTGCATACCAGTGATTCTCCGCTGCCATCGCAATCCTTTATAAAGTCATCGTAGTTCTCGTTGTAATAGTATTGGATCGTATAAGGTTGAGCAGCCTGATGACTTCCCTCCTTTGAAGAGTTACTGGTGCAAATGATTGTTATGTCGTAGCCAATTGGACAGTCCGGGATCGTTATCAGATTTGATAACCTCGACCAAAACAAACCATTAACCAATCGCTGCACAAGTTTTCGTTCACGTGACATTATTTGGTAGCAACAGTGTATAATTCAATATGGCGGTCGACGGGGCGCTGCGATGAAAGGAGTTACTTTTTTCACAACATCACAATGCAATTTCATTTAATCGTAATTGTATGTTTGCTTCACAATAGGTTACTGGGTTATGGAATAGAAATAGAGATGTATGGAAGAAAACTGTCTTTGTCCAAAAGCTACAGCGAAAAGTTTCATTTTCAGATAGACACCGTATAATATTTGTTCCGAGTAAAAACACACGAAGGTAGACAACAGTTATTCTGTTCACAAAAGCGTTGTTTATTGATACTAATATGATAGCTTCTATTTTCACTCAGGTTTCATGTTCTTGGTAGTTGGCGAAGCTGGCTGTTCAACAGTCTGTATAAAATATAAACGAAACACTAACAGTAAATACATCTTGAGTTCACAAATTGACACTGAACAAGTTGTTTCTATATTCCAAGGGGAGAGCAGTAACTGAATTTCGTTCAGTTTGCATGAGCGAAGCGTGGTTAGGACCGAAACATCTCCTGCTATGATTCATTACTATGAAATGGAAATGACAGTATCGAAACAGTTCGCAACCCTCCCTCTGTCGACTCTCTGTCCAGATATACTGAAGATAGAATAGTTTACCTCGATGGCCATATCCCATCCCACACCTAATTCCATTTCTGCGATTGCTAATTCAATCCCCTCCGCCGTATTGTACATTTCGTTTCCATCTTTGATGCACTGGAGTTCTCTTTGTCGTTGTGGGCTCGCCTGATATGGTTGTGGCACAACAACAAAAATATAGCAGGTATATTTACTTTAATTCGTGATACACCTCCGTTCAGTGGAATGGGTACATGCAACACTTTATGTCGTGAGATGTGACAGTAAACTTGGAAGTCTTGGCATTTCCGGAAAAAAAATTGTTTTAGTTGTAGATCAGTAGTCTATTGTTGTGCATTCGGTGATATGGAAAAACGCTTTTAATGACCGATTCATATAAAAGAAACTATAATTCAAGTAATATGTTTTCGTACCATAGTTCACTCGCTAAATCCAACAATAAGCTTCATTATATAACGACTGGTGTGCCAGAAAACTGACCTAATTTGGCCGGCATTTCCGGAAAATATTTCAGGACCGCGAGTTGTTGAAATTGACTCTAAAATATGGGCAACTTACCCTTTAACGTGATTGCCGATTTTCCCGCAGTCCGAAAGGTGTTTTAGTTCCCTGTTTATGGAGTATTGCACCCGGCCTATCTGTCTTCCAGCAATTTCTCTCAAAGTGTAATTTTTCTTAGCGCTCTTGGATACCAGACTGTGGCACGTCTAGAAGTGTCTCGGGTATTTCTCTAATTTCTGGCAAAACACAACGAAGTGCGAACGAGTCTTTGTTTCCAATTTTCAGGAAGGACATGAAAAGGAGTTCCTTCTGGCCCCTTGATTTTGACCTCATGGTAACCCTTCAAAAGAAAATAAACAACTAATGTTAGATTCGCAAGTGGTTTCCCGACCACCTGGACTGCCGTACCATGAATCGAGCGACTCATTAAGAGCTATAATTTTTTCTGAAGGGGCTTAGATGATTTATGTAAGTTACTTTTACGTACCCCTTGATTTTGCCACCAGTAATTCTTAAAGTTGAATGGTGCGTGTCTGTCAGGCCTAAAAGGAACGAAAATTTTATGCTGCAAAACTCGACAACAATAAACCTACCCTATGTAATGACCAAGCTATATCCACAAAATCGACATAAATTTGCTATTTTGATTCTATGGGTACCAGCATCCGCCATCTCAATACCTAGGAACATATCGATTACAGCTGTAAATATGGCCGCCGTTACGAACAACACATCGCAAATCAAAATACCCCCGTGCACTTTTTTCACAGATCGTGCACAATACTAAAAACACGTTAAATCCCAAGAATATGGCGTTAGGATTAACGACATATTTTTTGTGATTTTCGCAAAAATCTCCAGGTAACTTAAATCTAATGACAAAATGAAAAACATACCTGGTTTGGATGCAAAATTGCAAGCGCTGTTTCACTTTACCAGTAGCATTTTACATCGTTTACGCTGGTCTTCAACCGCCATCTTCAAAACACGTGAGGCTCCTTCTTTTCTGGTAATTATCGAATAGAATTATGGGTAAATTACCCGAGTATAATCGAACAAATAACGAGCAAAGCGAAGTAAATACGAAAATTCCCGGTTTTTGAAATGGCCGCCATGTTGTGGCGTCACATGGTTATCAAATCTGATAACGATCCCGGACTGTTGGAAGGACGTCCTCACCAGGAAATTCCAAAATGTTTAGCGACATGGACGGAGCTCGAGGATCTGGTAGAGATTTTATTCTCAGTTAATCAAATTTTCGCTTTACAGCCTTGAAATAAATAGCACTTTCTTAAAATCGATACGAACTGCAAAATGGTCAGTTTCTAAAATATGGAGTCGTTATAACCTGTTTTTTGCAAATAGCTCAAGCCTTTTTTGTGCCTTTTTTACTAACCCAAAGTAAAGTCTGCATACGAGCCAAGTGGCCCATCAAGCCGGAGTCTATCCCGGTTTCTATAGCATGAAGCGACTATTAATATTTCTAATCTCCCCTTGGATGAGATGCTTGTCCATCGAAGGGTTACCCCCAGCCGTTAGTCATTTGTACACCTGGGTGGAGAGAGGCACTGTGACAAAAAGTGTCTTGCCCAAGAACACAGCACAATGTCCCCGGCCAGGGCTCGAACTCGGACCCCCCGATCCGGAGTCCGGAGTCGAGCGCACTAACCATGAGGCCACCACCATGAGACCTAAGTGACTTAGAAATACACTGGCAAAGAAACCAAACTATATTGTTACAGTACTGTGCTTGTAGATGTTTCCGTAGAATAAATCATTTTCTTAATTAGCACTTCTTCCATGAAGTCAGTTTAGATTTTTACAGTACAGCCCAAAAATAATGCACGCGCATAAACTTCTTTTTGCGTCCGCAAGCCGGCACCTTCTTGCGGCTTCTTGCGGGTCGCTTGCGCTTAGATCCTGCAAGACGCAAGAACTTCTTTGCGGTTAGGACAATCACATGACTTTTGGAGGGCATATAGTTTATTTGTGGCCCGAGTAGCATCATTTGCGCCCGAGCGCAAAGCGCAAGGGCGCAAATGATGCTACGAGGGACACAAATAAACTATATGACCGACAAAAGTCATGCGATTATCATTATTATCAATACACAAGGCCAAATCGTACAAATTCATTTAATAAGAAAAAAATGTTTAACAGAGATGTAGCATGAAACTATGATATGAAAAGTTGTTGCAAAATACGATCAGCTAAACAAGAGCCGAATAAAAATCCTTTCTGTTTACAATAAAAGTCAAATATGATCTAGTTTTAAAAAGATTAATGACAATGATTAGCAAAAATCAAATGACTGTCCTCTAAGCTCCCGCCATTCCGCGGCGAACAAAATGAAATTACAACGAAAACTAAATAAACTCAACTAACTTCTCCGCATCTTTCCAAACGCCGTCCGTGTTCTGCCCTTCCATGAAGTATCGATTCAATTTCTGCATGTCTCCTGACTGAATGGATGATTTGTGTTTTGGTTTCGCATTGTTTTCTTTCGTAAATAGCTTGGCCTTCGCTTCAAACATTTTGTTGGCAGACATAAATTCGCTGTCTTGCAAAATGTTTATGTTTCGGCTGAGTGGAGCACAGGTTAGATGGCGATGAATGGCCGCTCTAATTCCAGTCAATGCACTTGGAGTTAATGCTTGGCCTTTCTCTGTTTTCACTTCAGCGAAGAACTTTCGCAGAATTTCACTCAAGTCCGTTGCACTTACTGTTTTGAGATCCACTGTAATTTTTCTTTTCTCACACCATTTCTCGAACTTTTTTACTCCCCACTCAGTTGCTCTCTTGGTGTTTTTCGCTTGAGCTTTTTGCTCAATCTCATCCAGTTGCTCGTTGTCTAAGTCCGAGTTTTGACTAGAAAAAAGCTGAAAATTTGGGAGTTCTTCCATTTTAAAATGAAATTTCCAAACGGCAAACGTTCATTACGCAAGCTGTTCGCACCTGAATGGTTTTCCCGCGTCAATAAACGTAACCTGATTGGTTAATATTCATCGGATGAGGAACCGTGAACCAATCAGCTGCAGGGCCGTTAATACATTAACGGCCCGCTAGGAGTCATTTGCGGCCCGCAAAGCGCGTGTTTTCAAGAGGGCGGTTTTCAATTTGGCCGCGTATATTGATAATAATAGAAGTTAACACTAGCCAACACTAGCACCGGACTCGTGCTGGTATATCTCTCTCAAAGCACCCGTTACACAAAATTAAGCAAACAAAGTCAGACAACGTTTCAGTCAACATGACTTTTGGGAAGGGATTTCAGGGGATGTGCCGTACTAAAACGGATAAAAATACCGTTCTTGTTATGATGGCATGACCAGGACTGTTTTCACACTTTAAAAACGCCTTGCCGTAATTGCAAGAGCTTCCCAAATAAATGGCATTTAGTTTTGTGAAAGAAATAACAGTAAAAACAAAACCCGTATAACACAAACATAAAAAAGGTAACTATATAAGGAAGAGTACCATACCCCTGTTTTGCTTTAGGGCTGGGGAGGAATGGAGACAAACTCAATTTTATAATTCAATTTAAACGATTTTACTTTTACTCAATGTTCTAACAAAGAATAGAAGAGCAAGAAAAGGTGGTCCCTACTTCAAGATCAGTATTTTCTAGTTCTGTATCACTCACATTCATGTAGAGATTCAACATGGACACAGCCAATTTCTGCATCAACGACGATTACATATAAAGCCATGACCAACAGCATGACGATTCTTCGTTTCTTCCTCCTTTCCCCTAAAAAAAGAAATCAACACTATATTACTGACCAACTAAACATGGTCAACTGATTGGGTACTGAATCTCCAGTACGGTATTTTGTTGTAATTATTTAAATTTTCCTTTGGTTGGTAAAAGGTGGCCTGTCAAGAGGCAAGACAGGGTCACATTACAACCACCCCTCCAACTGCCACAAATTCCCCTCACCGGCGTACATACAAGTTGTTAATAACTTCTCTTACACTGGTTTATCATCGTTTCCTGCAGGATAATTCTCCTTAATAAATGTATTTTTAGCAACATGCAGTTCCATAAATGAATATTCCTCAACCGTCGTACCTAGACCAATTAGTAGTTTCATAACCATTCTAGCGAGTTTATGTGAACAAACTCTCGCCAATATTTAGACCAACGAGGCTAAGAACACGCAAATGTTTACACTGGGCTTTGTCCTCTGGAATAGGAAGGGAATGGGGATAGGGGAATTTTAAGCCCATCCTTAGTTACACTTAGAGCACTATGGTATTGAAAATGATTATGAAGCCTGGACGATGTATAGCATGATCAAATTATGGTGATGACACATAGCGTGGAAACTACGTAATATTTCCGAACAGCAGTACTACAGTCGAGCCTCCCGTAAGCGACTACCAAAAATGTCAAGCTTCGCTTACGGGAGGTGGTCGCTTTCCAGAGCTTAGACCATATTGGGTCAAAAGTTAGAGAAGAAAAGAGGAGCAAAAGTTACAGCAGGAATTTTGTCTTTTTCCATTTGAAAACCAGCCATACCTGTAAAATTTAGTGATCTGTGAAATGTCATGTCGGGAGGAAGATGCACTTGTCTTTGTCAAAATGCACGATCCACAGTCAATAATTTAAGACGATTATTCCCAAGTTTCAACTTCCTGTATTTAGTTATTTTAATAATTCAAACAGCTGCTGAGCATACACATTAGGAACGTTTCTAAGACAGGAAAGAAAATAACACAGATTACCTCCTTTGCAGCGCTCATCATAACAAAATCTTTGCTGATTTAAAAAAAAATGGAGAAAAAATGCTTTGCGCGAGGATTTTCGGCAACTGGGAGACATGCCGTCTTTTTATGAATGTTGACAATTTAACGAGAACAATTTAATTAAATATTATAATTAGAAAGTTTATCTGGAAATACGGCTCTCATTTTGAATCTTTTATTTTTCATTAAATTTTATGTTGAAACGCTAAAACGTTTTACTTGACACTCTAGGACCTTTAGGCTCACGTTTAAAATTAAGGTGTACTTAAATGCCTCCCTCCCAACTGTTTCTTGCATCGGTACACAACGGGACATTACGCCAGACTGGGGCAAACTAAATTTGTACTTTAAAATAATAAGTGTCATGCTTTACACGATGAAAGGACTGCCTAAAATTAAGGGTGCTTGCTTTGCAATAATCATCTATTCAAAAAATTTCATACATGATCATAATAAGTTTATTGAACAACCGTAAGCAATAACGTTTCTCAACATGAAGCGAAGATTGTCGGTCACCATCCAAACTTAAGATTAAAGAGAAGAAAATAGAACTTGCTTACCTTTTTTAATCGCGTCAAATAATCTTAAAGCTCTCAGTCAAAGACGTGCATGAATCGGCATGAGTGTTAGTTAACAGTATTCCTTTCCACCTGTCAGAAAATGAAACCACTGACATCTGTCTTAGCCTGATATTTAACTGCGTTCTTGTCTTTGCCTTTGTCTTTGTTCCTTAATTGCTGATTTTATAGCAAAATTCCTATTTCGGTAGTGATTTCAACACGTTTGGGTCTTCTGACGATAAAAACTTTCAACTTTCAACTAATGCTAAATAGGGTTATTTTGACGGAAAAGAGGCACTGTGCTCTATCACATTGCTCAATAAACCACCTGTCTGATGGTACCATAGCGACGGTGTATTTCATTATCACACCACATTGGATAAAAGCTGTGTTAGGGTTCAATATCAGTTAAAAGGTGTCAGTAATACTATAACTCGTAATTAAACCTCAGAGATGGCATTTCAATTTTTTCTATGGTTTTCAATTTTTAAAAGAAAATACAAAAACAAATTACTGATAGATAAATATAAAAGACAAATAATCCTCTACGGCTGATATTATAAGTTACCTGTATGATGTGCTTGATCCTCGGGACTTGCCTTCATTTACACATCTTAAGCCATTCTGTTGTCACCACTGATACCAAGTTCACTTACCTTACATATCTTTATTACTATTATTTTCATTTATTTGTTTATCTATTCACGTTGTGAGCAATGCAGGATTGAAGGGTTAAAGCCCAGACACTGCTTGCGTAACGGTAGGATGAAAGTAAGACTTAATATTCCAAACGTTTCCCGGAAAGACATTAAACTGCCAACTGGGAATTGAAGGTACCAATATCTGCATGCAACCTGATATGAAGTAATATGTCTGTTCTAGGTACCTGCAGAGGTTTCTGAAGGCAGACTTCAAGCCTAAATACCTGCAGAACTGACATTTAGAAATTACCGGGAGACCACTGGGGTAATCAACTGTTTCTTTGTCCATAACTTTCTCTCTTTCTTAATTTAAAATGCCCTTTATAATGAAAAACATGTACATTACATTAATTACTAAAAGAGAAGAAAAAGAAAATTAACGATAAGCACGTTACATGACGTCTCGACGACGTCATGTCATGATTGTGGAATTGAAAAGAAATTAAAATAAGTGACCTATAATGCTATATATTAAGAAATTGAATTCTGACAAAATTCATTCATTCAAAGAGGGTAAAAGCAAGTGGTTAACTGAAACTAAAAGTTTCGCGCGAATAGAGTCTTATGAGTGTCCAGTTCCGGCCATTTCTTTCTAATTATGAGCATCGCAAAAACTAAACACTCCAGCTTGCCCCGGCATTCCTTATATTGAAAATCTCACGAAGGTTTACCAGCGGTTTTACATTATGTCCGCCCGTGAATTTTTTTTTTTCCTTTTGATCCTGTACACGTTGATGGAGGTAGCGCCACGTGTAGCCGATATATTTTGTATCTCACAGTTCACACTTAAATTCCTTATTTTTTTCCTAATCTTTTTGCTTCTAATTTTAGGGCTGCAAATCATGATTGTTTTGTTTTCTTCTAAGGTCGTGAAGTTGTCTGTGGACTATGTCGGCAGATTTCTGATCCTTGTAAGGCATATATACTGATCTGTGAAGGATTGCCCTATGGCATATGACTTAAGTCTGGAGGTTACTGGAGACCGTTGATGTTCGAGGCGATGAGTTTCTCGGGATATTTTAGTTTCAAAAACATCCCTTAGAATTTGGTCTACAAACAAACGCGTCGCACGATCTAACATAGTTCTTAAACACGGTGACCGTTCGCACTTGCCATCAAAAGGCCTTTTGTAGTAGATGGGGGTTGAGGAACCGATTGTTCGTATTTTTTTCTGTAAACACAGTTTTCAAGATACTGATCTGTTTTGATTAAGAAAGATTGAAAGATTGTAGGGAAAAAGAGAAACACTAAAAAGCAAAGAAATATCTTCATGATGCGTAAGCCAGATTTGACCAGATAACTTGGACTGTCAACTACAAGGCTAGTCAGAAATGTGTAACTTAGTGGTATTGTTGTGATAGCAAAGCGGTCAACTGCAGCCACTTTCTACCGTTATGTCTGACGTCATGTGACCAAAGAGTAACCCGAAGAACCGTTAACGCTGACGATGTAATTGACTGCTGTTAACTCTGACGTCACACAAAGGCAAGTCCGGCAGAACTAGCCTTTATAAAAGTAGTTAACTGTGTTGATGTGACCGCGTAGTCGACTGTAGCCATGTTCCGCTGTAAATTCTAAAGTCATGTTACAAAAGGCTGCGACCGCAGCCAGTAATCATTATCATACACTGCATATATACGAACACTCAAAAAAGGACACACTTTCTTCCATGGTACATGCTATATGGTATTTGCCGGCTGGAAGGTCCGTATAGTGAAAAACTGTCAGTGACTGAGGTCTTGAAAATGCTGTACGAGACTGCAGGCCGAGGGCAGCATTTTCAAGCCCGAGGTCACAGTTTTTCATTATACGGACCGACCCTAAGCTGGCAAATAACCTATGTTATTTTTTCCTGCGTTAAATTGGGTCAGACAAGCGGGTTTGTTTACGCAACTTTGTCAATGAATTGGCTTACGTGCCGTGAACAAACCATCGCAAAAAATCTAACGAGTGAACGAGCAAGAGATACTAGACAAAGAAAGATGTTTTTTTAAGACCATGGTACATGCTATATGGTATTTGCCGGCTGGAAGGTCCGTATAGTGAAAAACTGTCAGTGACTGAGGTCTTGAAAATGCTGTACGAGGCTGCAGGCCGAGGGCAGCATTTTCAAGCCCGAGGTCACAGTTTTTCACTATACGGACTGACCCTAAGCTGGCAAATAACCTATGTTATTTTTTCCTGCGTTAAATTGGGTCAGACAAGCGGGTTTGTTTACGCAACTTTGTCAATGAATTGGCTTACGTGCCGTGAACAAACCATCGCAAAAAATCTAACGAGTGAACGAGCAAGAGATACTAGATAAAGAAAGATGTTTTTTTAAGACCAAATTTTTTTCGAACAACTTTATGTTAGTTGCGTCTAGTTCCCAGTTACGTTCTCCAAAATTGTTTTCCCGGTGTGGAATTTCGAGAAAAGTTTGAAGTTGTACCACAAAAACAATTTCTTAGAGCCGTTGCTAATCACTCGAAATCGGACTGTTTTACTGTAAATTGAGTAGCAGAAAGCGAGGAAATTCGTTCAGTGTATTCCAAAGAAATTCTCTTAAATACATAGCAACGGTCAAAGCGGTAAACTGGACTGCAATTGACTCTTTTTGATTAAAATCGTGCGGCGAGAGAAACATAGGATTGCGCGCCATTACAGCGCCGAGCTACAAATCACCAAACAAACCCTCACAACGTCAAAATACTCAATTGAATTTACTTGCATTGACTTTCCTTGCTATTTAAAGGTATATATAGAGCTAAACTTCCGTTTATTAATCATCGATGGATGTGTAAAAAGAGCGAAAGGTTGACGATTACCGCCGGCCAGTTCACTCAGGAAAATTGACCAACACAACAATTTCACCCGCGCTGTTTCCCGCCGTTACCGTGACCGTGGTCAGAGATAGGAAAATCCGGACCACGCTGAGAACCAATCAAATTGAAGAATTCGTTACCGTGCCCTCTTGGGAAAAAATAATAAAAAAAAAGAATTATGCGCGGTAATCATCTATTCATGCGACCTGCGCAATATATATAGTTGTTGTCTAATCACTCTGCAGTGGAAAGGAAACAAAATAATTTCTAACTTAGTATATAAGTAAGAAAACATCAGTCATATAGGAGGGGGCATCTCGTTTATTGATCAGACATAAATTGCCCTAGGATAGTTGTTAACACCATAAACGTAGTAAACAAAAACACGGAAATTTACTAAAACAAAATTTCCAAAATGAACTGATTAAAAGTGGAGATGCCGTCGAAGTGATAACTCCTAACGGAAAAACTCCTTAAATATTAACTTCGTAGCATAATTACGTAACCTGCATACCAACGAATTTACATACCAGCGCAAAACTATCTTACAATAACAACGTGAAAAATTATATTAACTATTTTGGGGGGGAAATGCTAATGTCCGACGCGAGGTGCTCCTCAGGCAGACTGGATGGCTGGATAACAGGTTGTTTAAGCTATGCAAAATGATCTACTGAAGGGAGTGGGGTTGGGTAATTGTGACGAAAAAAAAATCAACCAAGCTGCTTTTAGACAAAAAAAAAAGACACACTAACATAACGAGAAAAGAAAATCATAAAGGGTTGAGAAAGAAATATTTTGAGTGTTCAGTGTCCACAAAAACAAACATCAAGCCAAGGCATGAGGTTATTTATGTTTATAAATTGACCTATTGTATTCAAGGCACATATTTGTCGGTCCGATGGTGGTCTGTCATGTAACATGACAGCCAATCATGTTAAAGAGTGTTATCTATCCGCCAGTATAAAAGACTGGTCGCTTTCTAAGTGGCCAAGAAATGCCAATTCAAGAGTTGATTATTTGTTGTACACCATATCATCCTCAGCAAACTAGTGCGACACCACAGAGAGCTCCCGAACTCATTTCCGTACAATGCATCGGCATAAATAAATTTAATTCATGCTTAACTCGAATCACTCACCCTTCCCTCGTAAGCCCCTGAAAGTTTAAAGGGTTGTGGTGAAGAAGAATGTGGTGTAGCCGTAGGCTTTTGTACAGTATGCTAGCTTTTTTTCGAGCATTTTAGTGAGACAAAAGCATTAAGTATTATTCGAGTATTTTAGTGGCATTTTCCCGGAAAATTAATTTTCTCCACAGAAAATAGAAATATATATATTCTTTTTTTTTTTTTTTTTTTCACGAGAAAATAAAGACTTAAATCGAAATGGAAAAAAATATATATCAAATGCCACCCTAACAGAGCCGAATGGAGACTGAGGAGAAGTAAGTGATAGTCGATTCAAATTAAAGGCGGCCAGGTTTTTTCAGTTACCTTGGTGAAAAACCCTTATGTATAATCATTAACCGAGCATTTTGGTGACTATTTTTTTTTTGGTGGGGGCGGGGGGGTGGGGGGGATGGAGGGTTAAGGTGGATTATTTTAGTGGGGAAAGAAAAGAATGACAATAAAGTTGACAGTTACTTGTGATAATACATTGTTCGTGGCTAGTCTTACGCAGCTCGTTTCGTCCCGGCCAAGGGACTCATCAGAGACCTTTCTGCTTGGCAAACTCGTTGGGCATCGCGCCCAAAGTCCCGTTCGCTAACAAAATGATGACAGCAATCTCGCCTTATATCGCATAAGGATTCCCGACCGCACAAATTCACGAGTGAAAATTGACAAGAATAATGAAAAGAAGAATAATGTACAAAAGCCTATGTAGCTATTTACGAGCAAGTTCTAGCTGCGTGTTGCGTAGCTGTTTGCCAGCAAGATCTATGTGTGTGTGTGTGTGTGTGTGTGTGTGTGTGTGTGTGTGTGGCGTAGCCTTTTTACCAGAACAAACGTAACCGTGAGTATTTCTTATTCGTTTTAATTTGATTACAACATGTAAACACATTGCATCAGAGCAGGGATCGATACTCAAGTCAATATAGCTGACTTCGATCGCGGGCGTGATCGCACGATTGGGTGACCATCAGATAACCTTGAAGCATTCTTGAGAAAACCTGAGCAAACCAAGTATAATAATCAAGAATTGCGTTGATTATTTCTTGGAGAATTGTTTCACAGGAACTTCGAATTAATTTTGGGCACCTTAATCTGTACTTAATTTAGGCAAAACAAAGCTGAAATGGGGAAAAGTTTACAACAGTACGTATAGACTTGTAGTTGGCGTGCATAGCAATTATTTAGCTCTCAGGGAGTATCGAGGATGCTTTAAGGAAAAATTCTGGTGTTGTATACTGCTTTTGTTATACTTCGCATCGATTTGTTTACCACTAATAAAACGTGTGATTCGTTATTGCGAAATAACGAAAATCAGTCGTCTCTGGGTTACACAGCCATTTTTGTATCGTTTCAAATTCGACTTGCCAGCGATATTGACTGCGTTGAGACAAACCCAGGCCAGGTTGTGACTGACTTTGATGTCAGTTAAACTATTTCTGCTCCTTACTCACAGGGAAGGACTATGTAGCAAACTCTGTAATTTACATTGTTTACCAACACCATAGGCTGATTTCCGGTGAGCTGCTGATATGGCTCAGATCTTTCACCAAGGGTATTCTTTATACAGTTTGCTCCCAAAGTACACTCGGCAAACGTTTTTCGCTTCTGCGTGAATTACCACAGAACGCGTCCGCATTTGAACACTTATTTTAGCTTCCACTGCAGTGAAAGTTTGGGAACGAATGTCAAAGCTCATTTTATATAAAAGAATTATTAATAAATTGTAATGATTATAATCCATACCCTCTTTTATTCTGCTTGTGGGACACTGAAATGGTTATAACTTATTGGTCTAGCTTTATTCACATTTTCAGCATAACAGACTTACTAGTGTAAACAAGTATAATTTGGCTAGATATGGTTTCAGAAGACAGTACATAATGACCATCACAGTCAACAACAGCTTATACTGAATATTGTACACTTAAATTGTCAACGTTGTCATCTGAACAAGCTTGCAATAAACGGTCTTTACTTGTTCTTTAAAGCCTCGCCGTCTTTAAACAAATAGGTTTTAGTAGTTGTTTATATATATATATATATATATATATATATATATATATATATATAAAACCCAACAACAAACTACTATACGTCCATCGACAGAGCAACCACCCCCCGCAACTACTAAAGAACATCCCAGAAAACATAAACAAAAGGCTAACAAGCATCTCATCAAGCCAAAAGGTTTTCGAAGAAGCCATACCCCCGTACCAAAAAGCTCTAAATGAAAGCGGATACACCTACAAATTGACATACAACCATCAGCCCATACAAACACCGAGGAGAAACCGCAAGAGAAACATCACCTGGTACAATCCCCCATGGAACTCCAACGTCAAAACCAACCTAGGAAAGAAGTTCCTCCACATAGTCGACAAATGCTTCCCAAAGAATCACCCACTTAACAAGATCTTCAACAGACACACGCTCAAGCTTAGCTACTCCTGCATGCCCAACATGAAATCCATTATCTCGTCACACAACAAAACACTCCTCTCCGATTACAACACAGCCCCAACACAACAACCCAACAAACAGTGCAACTGCCGAACAAAAGACGAATGCCCCCTTCAAGGTAAATGCCTTGAAACGAACGTGGTATACCAAGCAACCGTAACAACCGACACAGAAACAGAATCATACGTAGGACTCGCAACAAACTTCAAAGAACGTTTCAGAAATCATACAACATCCTTCCGACACGTCAACAAAAGAAACAGCACCGAACTGTCAAAACATGTATGGAAACTGAAAGACGCCAAGAAACCATTCAATATAGCATGGAAAGTCCTCAGAAAATCCAAGCCTTACAACAACGTAACTAAAAAATGCAGTTTATGTCTTTACGAAAAATTTCTAATAATCTGCAGGAAAGACCTATGTAGCCTCAACAAACGTAATGAATTAGCAACTTCGTGCCCTCACAGAAACAGATATGTACTCAAAAACCTTAAGATAACGTAACGCAATAACCAGCACCATAGCAACTATTTGAATTTGTATTTAACCGCCAGCATTTAAATTAACAGGTCATTCGTTGATGTTGCCTGATGAGTGTGGTCACTTGTTGACCATACGAAACAGGTCTGTAGCAATAAAACGATGAATCACTCCTGAAGTCCTGAACTACATTTAATGATATATATATATATATATATATATATATATATATATATATATATATATATATATATATATATAGGCAGAATAATATGGTTTTCCAAACGGTGACTTCCAGTAGAAGGATCAAAAGATACCGTGCTTCAATGTGAATTTTAGTTCAGTGTAAGATGAGGCGTCATGAAGCAAACTTCTAACTGTTCCGGCTTTTAATGTGACGTTTCGGCCTTCGGCCTTCTTCAGATTGGAACAATATTTACAAGTTAAAAAATAAAACGTTAAAAATCCTAGCAAGTTTACAGATTTGCATGTATATATATAAGATCAGAAAAATGTAAATATAATTACATAATGCTATAACACCTGAAAAAATAGATTACATAACAAGCTAATGTCAACTTACAAGAACGCGCCAGGTGATAAGATTACAACAATGTATCTGCGAGCGCCTTAATTACTAAGTGTATAATAGTCAGTCTAATTCTGTATTGTAACAAGCTAATGGCAACTTACAAGAACGCGCAAGTGATGAGATTACAACAATGTATCTGCGAGCGCCTTAATTACTAAGTGTATAAGTGTATAATAGTCAGTCTAATTATGTATTGTAACGGACGCGACTTTTGGATCTAAATTCCCGTCTTTTATTAAGACCATGAGGGCTGAGTGTAAATAGCTGGGAGGTCCAATAGGCCTCTCTGGTCAATAACAACTTATCAATATACGCAGCAACCCCCTGGCTAGTAATTTGTCCGATGACGATAAAATTAATTTCGGAAATTTCGTGCCTAGTACAATTAAAATGGACTGCAAGCTCACACGTCTTTTTGTTGGTGAGCATGGATGATTTGTGATTGCGAAAACGTACTTTAAATTCTGTTGTGGTGGAACCTACATACTGCAATTTGCATTTATTGCACGAGGTCAAGTAAACAACGTTTTTGGAAGAGCAAGACAATTTTTGCTTTATCTTGTAGACTCGGCCTGTGGAAAAGCTTTTAAATTTGGAATCTTGAATTAAGAAATTTTTGCAAAGATCACAACGAGTACAACATTTGAAGCACCCTCCCATTTCGTTCTCTGCCTGGTTTGCCCCGTTGTCGCCGTTAAAAGCTTTTCCACAGGCCGAGTCTACAAGATAAAGCAAAAATTGTCTTGCTCTTCCAAAAACGTTGTTTACTTGGCCTCGTGCAATAAATGCAAATTGCAGTATGTAGGTTCCACCACAACAGAATTTAAAGTACGTTTTCGCAATCACAAATCATCCATGCTCACCAACAAAAAGACGTGTGAGCTTGCAGTCCATTTTAATTGTACTAGGCACGAAATTTCCGAAATTAATTTTATCGTCATCGAACAAATTACTAGCCAGGGGGCTGCTGCGTATATTGATAAGTTGTTATTGACCAGAGAGGCCTATTGGACCTCCCAGCTATTTACACTCAGCCCTCATGGTCTTAATAAAAGACGGGAATTTAGATCCAAAAGTCGCGTCCGTTACAATACATAATTAGACTGACTATTATACACTTATACACTTAGTAATTAAGGCGCTCGCAGATACATTGTTGTAATCTCATCACTTGCGCGTTCTTGTAAGTTGCCATTAGCTTGTTACAATACAGAATTAGACTGACTATTATACACTTAGTAATTAAGGCGCTCGCAGATACATTGTTGTAATCTTATCACCTGGCGCGTTCTTGTAAGTTGACATTAGCTTGTTATGTAATCTATTTTTTCAGGTGTTATAGCATTATGTAATTATATTTACATTTTTCTGATCTTATATATATACATGCAAATCTGTAAACTTGCTAGGATTTTTAACGTTTTATTTTTTAACTTGTAAATATTGTTCCAATCTGAAGAAGGCCGAAGGCCGAAACGTCACATTAAAAGCCGGAACAGTTAGAAGTTTGCTTCATGACGCCTCATCTTACACTTAACTATATATATATATATATATAAAAAGTTAAGATGCTTCGAGCCAACAGGGATGCCACGCGCCCGAAGGATCCAAAAGGATTCGTAGTCCAAACCTCGAGTAATGAAATTTGTAGGCAATTGTGGAAAACGAGGACGGACAACTTCGAGCGAAAAAATATATATATACAGTAAAAAATCTAAGAAATCTAAAAAAAAGTTTAAAAATTTAATAAAAATAAACGTTTCGGTCAAAGACCTTCATCACCGCAACTGATGAAGGTCTTTGACCGAAACGTTTATTTTTATTAAATTTTTAAACTTTTTTTTAGATTTCTTAGATTTTTTACTGTATATATATATTTTTTCGCTCGAAGTTGTCCGTCCTCGTTTTCCACAATTGCCTATATATATATATATATATGCATTGTTCATGTTTCAAATTAAATGACGAAGGATCACTGCAAAACTTATCACCCTTGATAAGGAAATATGCATGTATTGCATGTCTATCATGTACGCACTGCGTACCTATTTTTGTTATATATTGCACTGAATCACTCCACCTAAGTCCTCTCGAACGAGACTTTGCACAAAAACAGCCATATGCACTTTAATTTCACAACTCTAAAAGGCCTTAAAATAACCCCAAACGATGGAGAAAAATAGAGAGAGGAGAGCAAGAAAAGGGAGATAAGAGAGTGGAGGAAAAAAAAAGACTTTTTTATATCGTCTAGAATTATATAAAACACTTAATTTCTTTGATTCTGCTTTCATAAATCCAGACATATACATTGTATATATATCAGACAAGCAATTGGGCAATCGGGTTATTGGATTATTTTAGTTTGGCCCTCTAAACGTAGTTAGTTCTGTAACAAAAATGAGTGGCAGTTATCACTACAGCTATTACAGTCACAAGCTCTTTTCCATAAATTATTGGTCGCCAAAAAACAGTTAGAAGAGGAGTTTGATTTAAAAGGCAGATCATCGATAGTGAAAAGCAAAAGTAATTCATTATGTCAGAAAACACCTGCATCTATGAGTTAAATCAGTTAATATATCCTTGCTGTTGGTTTCTAAGCTCTGAACTCTTGATGCAATCAAAAGCTAAAATCGAGATCGTATTGGTTGGTAATGAATAAAGCTCTCGGATCCGGGTAACTTGTGCTGTTCATCGCCACCAGCAGCGATCGTCCATCTTTTTCGCAACCCAGGTATAAAGTTTTGTACTTTACGTTTCTAAAAACTGTAAAGCTCCAGTAGTAGGTTGGCCTGAATCTCATTGACGACTCTGTTCGGCTTCTCGTGTTGTATTCCTTAAGGATAATGATGAAAAGCATTTAACATTAGCTAATCACTTCTTTTTTTCCCGACAACATGAAATTCGTTTCCTTTAGTAAAGCCACATGGACTTTCGTTACACGACAGTTGGCGAAAAAGCGCTTGAAATTAAATGAGAATGAGCCAATTCTAGTTAGCCATTATTGTGAGGCAAGGATAAGTCTGTGTAAAGATAAGTTTGTGTAAGGGTGAGGCTTGTCTCCGGTTTCTGAAGTCAGTGGCGGATCCAGAACTTGAGTCAAGTGGGCAGCCCGTTTTTTTTTTGTTGTTTTTTTGTTTGTTTGTTTGTTTTTGTTGCTGTTGTTGTTGTTGTTGTTTTTTTTTTTTTGCTTGCCCAGGCGGATTTTCTTCCTTCTGTGATATTTTTTTGTTTTGTTTTACCCAAGATCCCAAGATTGGCCGCTGGATCCACCACTGGAAGCATGAAACTGAATCTAGTGCACTTACCATTACCCCCACCCACCACCACTCTCACCACTGACATAGACCTTCAATGGTTATGTAAAAGTGATCTAATTACATTAAAACCGTTAAAATCGTTTAAAAGTGCCGTACGAAACATCTGACCCTAGGCGCTGAGCTTCATAACCTAACACTACCGATTCCACTCAGGTTCTCGCGACATTATATTGTTATCAGCTCCAAAACATATTGCTTTTGCAACTCTAAGGGCTTTTGTTTGCCGTGCCATTTTTCGGTGTTGTTGGCTGCGAACCAAACAAATCATACAACAAGCTTCGTTTGGATAAACATGAGCGGTAGCCATGCTTACTGAGAAGTTGTCTATCTAATGATCATTACTAAATTCTTACCGCGGCTACCATGATCTTCCCTTCATTTGTGGCATTCATAACGTAAGTCTTCGACCTCAATTTGTTTTCAAAGAAAAAGGAAAATCCTGTTGTACGTGAGCCCTTTGTTTTGGCAACAGCTACAAATGAATCAACGGAAAACTGTTTAAAAGTTGTTAGCAGAAATTGACATACATTTCTGTAGCTTGGAACAAGTGAACGTTATAAAGCAGCTCCGCAGTTGATATGACGGTTTAGATTCGCAATTTTGTGACTTTGACTCATAGAGCGGTTTTCAATTGAGTGTCGGAAAACTAAAACCAAAGAAATCACTCTAACCAATCACAGATGGCACAGACAAAAGAGTGAACGAATCAAAACAAGAAGTAATTCCATGTAACTGACGCAAAGCGCGGGAAAGCGAGTGCGAGTGAGTCGCGATTGATTTTGCTTTTACTTCAGATTGAATGAAAAAGTGGCGCGAGTTTTTTTAAGCCAAGTCGGTGTAGCGTAGTTGATGTAAAAACCAATTACTTTTCGACACTCAAATGAAAACCGCTTTAAATAATATCACACTAAAAAAAACATCACTGTTTTCTATATGTATAACCGTCTTATATACCAGAGGGCATGCACGTTAAACAAATTAAGTCACATTTTCGCGTGATGAGCTATCCTGTAGATTATAAGAATGACGTTTTAAAATGACTCTGGCAGGTTGCAGTCGAAACAAGAGTTAAACTTCAATTTCGTACATTTATCAGGATCTTGTTTCAATCATCTGAATGCGGAACGTAAGAGTATCTCGGGAATTTATATATATATATATATATATATATATATATATATATATATATATATATATATATATTTATATTTATATAATAGTATAAACAAAGAGCTATTGGCGACTTGGAGGAAACGTTCAATGAAGAAATATAGGAGAAAGACCAAGAAAAAACCGCGCCGACTTTATTTTCACTTAATAAACCGATATTATTTTTACTCAATAAGGAACGAAGTTTTGACCCATACTGTATACTTACTACCGTAATCCGTGTCGTTAAAAGTGCCGTTGCAACTGATGATATTGTTAGGCTCTTGTTGAAGCAAGGAAGTGGTTGCTGGGTTCCAAAGTCGATAGGGAGTGTTTTTCCTCACTGGATGATACAGTTCCGGCCCCTTGGTACCATACAATACAATAATTTTAATAAATTATAGTAAAAATGTCCGATCGATCTGGCTCAGTTGAGGCATGGATTTCACTCATTACTTGTGCACTTATGCTACAGTTAAAACCAGTTCGATCAAATTGCTGGCGAGTGTGATCACTTAACACGATAATTCCGCATGAACTAGGCATCGCTGCCACCGAAGCTAGCGCTTCCGCTCGAGACATCTCAAGGTTTTTGCGGTGGTGAGCTTCTTAGTATATTGTATCTACTTTTCGGGTGTGTTGGATTGACAGGAATATAAGCCCTCGCTTTTTAAATTTTAAAATTACAGTTTGAATGTGATCCGGTTTCTGCGTGTTCCATGCATGTGTACGATACAGGCCCGGGGGGTAGGATTCTCCCTTATATGGGCTATATAAGCATTTGCGGCCCCAAAGGGTAGGGTTTTGCAGCCGTTTTCGGTCATAAATAGGGTATCGATTTTGGCCATTTTGGTCTTAAATAGGGTATGGTTTTAGCACTCTAGTCTTGAATTGGCTATGTTTCTTAGACGAAGCTACTTTTTCATCATTAATCAATAAGACCGTCAACAAAAGCCTTTCATAACTTATGTTTAGGGGAACTGTGTCAGCGCCAACGGTCATAGATAGAGTATCAAATTTTTGGCCAGGTCATAAATAGGGTAGGGAAAATTGCAGATTTTAGGCATAAATAGGGTAAGGGTTTTGGGAAGTGGGCCACACACCCCCCACCCAACTTTTCTGGAATTACTCCTCCCGCCCCCTCCCGGGATATGGGTATCGTTAAAATCCCTCTCCCGGATCTCTTAATTCGAACTCATTGTTTTTAAAAGTCGGTTAAGCACATCATCAAGATAGATCGCAGTGGATAGGTAAAAGCCGCGTTTGCAGTTGTATGTTTTTTTCCGTGTGTGTGTGTGTGTGTGTGTGTGTGTGTGTCTGTGTGTCTGTGTGTCTGTGTGTCTGTGCAGGTTATCTCATCCTTAGTTAACAATAGTAATAAAAAATTACCACTTTTATAATAGCTAACATAGTTATGAACACTTCACTTAGAGTTAATCCCACCTTCGATTTAATTCAAGCTGATACGGCTTTAAATTCCTAACCCCTTAAAATGTCTTACAAACCGCATGGTAGCACTACAAGTGAACGATATGTGGCCTACAAATGCATTTTTATTTAGTTTGATTACACTAACGCAGAAGTTTAGATATCCCGCTTGTTTATACCCCACCCTGGTAAGGAGGGGGTGAGAACTGCTCTCTTGGGTTCTCGTTGTAATTATACAGATAAAATTCATTTACGTTTAATGGAAAGCCTAGGGCTTGGTATTCAAGCTTATAAAGGGCGAGTAATTTTTTTTTTGGTTCGTCATGACGTCATGTGATGTCACATAACGACTTCAAGTGCGCATTTTGGTTTTCGCTATTTTCTCAGAAAGAAAATAACGGAAAACATGGAATATTAATTCAAAACATATATAGATATAAAACAGTACACCTCACCTTGTCTTCTGTAAGCTTCACTTTAACGTTTATATCTTTTTCAAGTGTTGTATCAAGAGGCAGAGGGACATAATCCTGATCACCTTCATCGTCCTTGAGTAACTCTACGTGGGCTGGAGGCAATTTATCTAACCCTACATCGGCAAAAGCTACCATGATAAGGTAACGTAGTTTCAGCACCTCGTCGCCTTTTTCGAAAGACACACTGCGCTTGATTCCTTTGAAATCCACGTGGGCTTTGAGCACCCCAGGATTGTTCGACCTGTTTGGGAAAACACTAAGTCAGGCTAACTTCAGGCAAACTAACCTTAAACCAGCATTAACCCTATTCGTACCGGGATACTTTAGGTCTGCTGGGGCCGAACGAAGCGGGGGGACTTTTGAGGCTCTCACTCTGTAACTCTTAGACAATGAAACTTGGAAGCCTTTTAGCGTGTCCAAAAATATTTCTTTGAGGTCAATAACATAGACGTCATATGACGTAAAAATGAGACCGGCATTTTCATTTCGATCCGGCATCTTGGATACGGCATAAATAAAAAGCCGCCGAAAATGGCTCAGAAATAGTCAAAACCAGTAAAGCACATCATATCTAACAAAGGGAAAGTAAATACAAGAAAACTGTTTCTTTTTATTTATTTATTTATTTTTATTTTATTTTCTAATTTAAAGCAACAATATTCAAAATTGGAAGAACAAGCCTATCATAATATTTAAGGTGTCGTCGCCAAATTTGGACCTTATAGCTTTCACACCCCCTACCACCCCCCTCCCCCCGTACAGCGGTAATTCGCCAGTATCCTTTCGGTACTTCATTTAAACTTTGACACCGCATTTTGGCAGCTTGTGAAATTTGGTAAGTGGTTTATACTAGAGTCGCGTGCACCCATAACAATCCAAGGAAATTCCTGTCATTTACGACGGGTGTAAGGTCAATAATAGCAATCATCACTTCCGGTCAGAAGCGTGTAAGCACCTTCTTGCTTAATTATTTTAATGTGCGTTTTATTTAAATGAACCTTCCATTTGTTTTATCCACGAGTTATTATAAGAACTGTAGCGTGTCTTAATTGCAACCATCTTTATCTAAATGACGTACAGTGTAACAACGGGGCCTCTAATGTCGCTAATAAATCAGATTATTATTCGCTTCTTGCAGGCATTAATCTACCTAGTGTGCAAAGGGTTTTCGGTTGCGGCTTGTCGCCGATCACAATCGCAGCTTGGCCACGAACACACACACACAAAAAACCCTTTGGCACCCAGGGTAACATTAGTCGCGATTCAAAACAGTTTCATTTCAGAACTGATCAAACCGCATACCGTGGGTTTTGTGCAGTAGCGAGTCGCAACGTGACTATAAAGCGGACTACTAACTCGAACTCACCTGTTAAGTAAGAAAAATATCGTTATTACTGACAAGAACATTAAAATCTTCGGGTGCTGTAAGATTCTCAGGATGCTAACGAGAAAAGACCACGTCTTAGGCAGATCCAGCATGTCGCTAGTGGAAAGATCACTTGTCTCAGAAAATATTATAGCAAGCGGGCAGGAAATACACTGTCCAAAAAACTGAAGGACAAAACTGCAATGTATTTATAATCCACAACCTTTGACAAGTCAGAACACAGAAGTCGAACAACAAAGAATATGTCTGGTCAAGACAAATAATCTCTTAAGCTTGATTCGGCTTCCGGTCAATCTTTTGGACTACTGTTTTGTGCATGTATATCGTGTGTGCCTGATTTTTCCAGAGTGTTTTGTTACTTTCCTCAGTGGTTAGCATGCTCTCTACATCTAATGGAATTTTCTTTTCTGCATGGCCTGACACACATTAGTATTTGATCCTCATCGCCCGAGATGAGACCACAATCAGTTTGCATTTAGATATCTGCTTTGTACATGCAGGCACCTGTGCAGTTCCGGCCATTAGTGGTCATTATAATGTCATTATATCGTGTACCAAACTTACAAAAATGTTTTCATTTTGTCTCTGCCAAAGGTCATGTTCGATGATGAACGTATGTAAGACGCATTTACAAACTAAAATATCTGTAAATCAATTCGTAAGTCATCAAGACTCCAACGAATGAGGAAGCTAAAAATCATTTTCTAAAACCCAAAACTAAGGAGCCGCTAAAGTTTGTATCCTCATCAGGCATAAGAGGCGCTAAATTTATATCTGTTTACAGTTTTACAGCTCAATACCGTGCTTCGTTTGGAAACTAGCGCATTTTAAATTTCAGAGTTATGGCAGTGTGTGACAAAAGGATACCATCGCGTTTGTCGGAAAATATATACTTAGCTCATGATTTTTAGCCTTTCAGAGAAGTTAAAGCATTGGGAAAAGTGTTTATGCAAATGTTTTGTTGTTCAGTACAGATAGTCAGTCGCCTAGATAGCCAAATTAAGTTCCAGGATGTTTACACTATTTTCCGGACCGCCATATTGGTGTATCATTGAGATACACAACATTGACAGTAGTTTGGCGCTAAAAGACTGCATCGATCAGCACCCTCTAAGAGAAAGCTCAAGTCGGATTTATTACTGGCAAGATTCGTCAAGCGAAGTAAGCACATGCTCTGCAAATGCAAGCGCGGCCTGGAGCGATGACAGTCACACGACAGGAGGCGCTTTTCCACGCGTAAGCTACAATCATACAACGTTTCTAGGACACAAAAAGATTAATGAAACCGTATTAACTTTAAAAGCTTTTTCTTGGCGATATCACAATTGGCCAAGTTAATTTTAAAATATCACGTTGAAAACATAAAAAATAGAACATTGAATCCCGGGGGTACTCTCAGAAAAGTTGGGTGGAGGGGCGCGGCCCGCCTCCCAAAACCCTTACCCTATTTATGACCAAAATCTGCGACATTCCCTACCCTATTTATGACCTGACTAAATATTCGATACAATATTTATGACTTGACCATTAAATCAAAACCCTGTTTCAGACCTGCGTTATAATACGCTCCCTAGTTCAGACCAATGTTAAATTACCGTAAACATAATTTGTGGAGGGCTACTCATATCAAGGCCAGAGTGCAAAATGGTCAAAATAGGCTAAAATCGATACCCTATTTATGACCAAAACGGATGAAAAACCATACCCTTTGGGGCCGCACATACCTATATATCTCATATAAGGGAGTACCCCCTCCGGGAATGAGTTAAAGCATTCGACCAAAAGGATTAAAAGTATTTTTAATCCCGCATACTGGAATGCAACCATCTCGATCTCAACTCGTGAATAACAACTTTGACATTTTAATGTTAAAAAATCATTTTCATTCCTGAGAATAAGAATAATGCTTGATGCATCGAAACGTCGGTTAACAATACTTTTAATCTTCCTTTAAAAATAAAAAAAAATGCCCGACAATTTAAGTTCAAGTTTTTTGATCCCCTTCTCCGCAAAAACTATGAACTGAAGATTAACAGAACAACAACAACAAAAAAAGAACCGATGATTAAGATTGGGAAACTGTAAGATGGGTAAAAATAAACTTGTTTCATGCTGCGACACCTAAGACAGAACAGAAAAAAGCGAATGCTACAGCGATTTTGGCGCGCGAAATGACCTACTCTCAAGTAATAAATTCAGAAACAAGAAAAATATGGAAAATATAGCCCGCGCGGCAGGACAAAATTAACGTTTCCCGTGGTTATACGGGTACCTCGATTATAAAAATTGTTCATTCGGGGAAATACCTGGTATTCAGTAGTTTCAAGGTTCACATGCAGCGAGAAATTTGACTTGCTTATTATAGTTTCATTATTTGTTGATTTTTTTGGCTTTGATTCCTGTAATTGCATTAGCTTTTAGTATCAGTTACTTGGTTGACGTCCAACGTTTTCGGCTTAACTATTGTTAGTTGGACAAAACATGCTTTAGCTTTTGACCCTATCTATCTGAAGCAATCTGCCAAGCTACTTGAATGCAGGGTTGAACTGGTCTGTGTCACGTGAGGGCAAAAGGACTTTCTCGCTTTCCTTCGTTTAAACATACATAGATACATACATAAACATAAATACATAAACATACATACATAAACATACATACATAAACATACATACATAAACATACATATATAAACATACATACATAAACATACATACATAAACATACATACATAAACATACATACATGAACATACATACATAAACATACATACATAAACATACATACATAAACATACATACATAAACTTTATTTGAGTGTCGGATTATTTAGCGGAGTATTTAGCGGAGTATTTAGCGGAGTATCTTGACGATCCTGAACAAATATGGTGAACACAGTTTTTTTTATTAAAAATTCATTAACAAAAGGTCAGCGTGGTTTAATTTCTTTAACTACCATTTGTCTGCTTTAGAAGTTTGGTTGATAAGATGAATACAGCAGTTCCATATTTCGTTGCCTTTTTTTATATATTCCTCTAAGCCACAGCGTCAACGAAAAGATAAACGTGTCTGTAAAATAGTTTACACAGTATATCGTAGAGCGCATTTTATTCTTTAATTCAACGACAACATACATAAGTGCAGTACAATAATGATACACTGTCTACACCATTTACATTCAATACAACTAAAGTGACGTGACAGAGGTCTTAAGGTAAACAATGACACAGATAAATCACCAACCCTGAACAAGACCTAGGCAGTATACACTGAAAAGATTGCAAAATCCTTTCCTTTCGTAAAGGGGAAGGAAAAACAAAATAAATGACACTGTGAATAGACTCCGGCGGGAAGGAGCTGGAAGGGTCTGACCGCGGCTGCAAGGGTCAAGAAGAAACTGGGCGAGAGTGAAGTGGCCGATAGGGCAATGGGGTGGAATAGATGATGCAAGAATAAACCAACAAGATAACAATTCGGTCAGTTACCATGGGATTACTGAAATGGATTAAGAACAACTAGCTTAAACTAAGAGCGAAAGCTTTTCAATATGTCTCCATCCTGTAGCTCCTTTATTACTGCAAATTAACGTTGCCTGCAGGTTGGCTAATTTCCTGCCCACCACCGAAGTTTACAGCAGTTTTTCGGGATCATCAAACGACTAGAAGAACATGTATGAGTATTCCTTTGTTCCCTCATGATTGAAATGCTATGTTATCGTACTTAGATCAGAGCTTTCGTCAACATACACTTGATGGTACCTTATGGACCTTTCCGACGATACGGCGAACATTTTGAATTCTATTGTTTGAAATAGCCATTATGGGATGCTTAGGGCGCAAATACATGCTAATTTACCCTCCTGAGCACCGCACAATAGCTATTTGAAACAAAATTCAAAATGGCCGCCGTATCGCCGAAAGGGTCCATTATAGTCTTAGGTGGAGAGAGCATAAAATATATAACAGCCAAACTCTTGCATGTAAACGAAAACAAAGGTGGGGCTGACCAAGGCCCTTTCCTCTTCGCAGTTTACATTAAGGAGACAGCCTCGGTGCCATGTTAGAAATGTGATATATCAAACGCGGGCTTCATAAGAAAAAGGCCAGTCTGCCCTGTCGGAACCGCTCTATTCGAAGTTAAACATGCTACACCACAAAGTAACCATATTTCTCGCCCTCCTCGAGTCAAATTAATTGACCGTCCGTGAGTTCTATCTGTTTAGTTTTCCTTCCACTCGTGGATCACAAGAAAAACCACAATCTCTTGCACTTGATTTAAGGCGGGACTTAACCTAAAATTCTGAAAGAAATTCGAAGTTTTGTTTTTTATGGAACTCGAATCTTGAGGTATTGAAGTTTTATTTTGACAAGTACTGTTACTGTAAGTTTAAAGCTCGTTTTCTCAAAACGAGTTATTTTCGCCTTCTAGAAAAGATATCTTGAGAAGGATTTATTCAATTGAGCTATTCAATTGAGGACATTATGCTCAAAGGTTTGACGCCTTTAGACTCACTGTTAGACTTCACAGACTCTAAACAATACTGTCGATAGCGTGCTTTTTTAAAAAATAGAGCTGTTGCAAAATAGACGGTGATGACAAGGAAATACAATAACGGTGCAAAATGTTATCAGACAAGATATCTCTCCTGGGAAAAGGAGATATCATTATAACCAAAGATATCCCTTTATACTGATATCTAATGCTGTGAAGATAACATGATAACATGATATCGTGATAAATTAAAGATATCATAGAGATATCATGATATCTAATTTTGAACGCGATGGCCCGCCATAAACTCCCACCTTAAACTTAACAGCTTAATTCGTTTAGTTAAATTAATTATCTACTTCTTATACCTGATAACACCCACTTTATCTGATCATAATCTCTTGCCTTTTGCCCAATACTTGACTAACACAGCGTTTCGTATTGCATTGAGAAAGTCGCTAAAGGTGCTCAGAGTTTAAACCCAACGTATAAACTACTTAATTACATATTTAAAAGAAAGAACATGTATATATGTACAAGTAAACAACTGAGACAACTATATATATTGACCTCGCTTTGCAATGTTATTAAAACTTAAAGTTACAAGTACGTGTACCAGCACCAAATAGCCCGCAGCTTTAGTTAAAAGGCATTTAATTTACATCAAAAGTTAGAACGCATACAGGTAATCAACTCAGAAGACTACATCTATTGACCTCGCTTTGCCGCGATTTTTTTTATACTTAAGATGCCATGCACAATCACCGGAAAGCCCTCAGCCTTAGTCCATCCCTTACTTTTCCGGATGATGTGGTCCAGTAGGGGGGTTATACTTATTGACAATGAACAAAGCCTGTGGATTTGGATAAAGAGGATCTTCCATTGTTACTAGCGTTGCATTCTTATTGCCGTCACTTCCCAAATATAGCTTGGTATAGGGTTTGCTTTTGAACATTGTGTAGCCCCAGTAATAGTCGGGTACAAAAATGGAAGCGCTTGTTGGAGTCGGCTAAAATGAAAGAAAAAACAATAACAAAAATATTACAAGCTTAATTAGTCAGAGGTCATCACCCATGAAACAAGAAAAGAACAAAATACTGAATAAGGATAAAAAACGAAATAAAAGTTCTAACCCCAGACATGTCAAAATCATGTACTATCCATGTCCTGCATGTCATATGCATCTTTATTGCAAAACGGATGAATTGTCAGAACAAATTTGGTCTTTTGGTCTTTCTTAAAATTAAGGCCTTAAAGTAAATTCTATAAACGTTTTCAAGATCGCTTAAGATGCACAACAGTACCGTTATCGGTGCTAACTACACTAAAAAATCTTGGGAGTTGTGACGCCTCAAACTTTATCACACTGGGGGAAGAGATGCATGGAGCAAGCCGGATTATAGTACCCTGATTCAATAGTAGAACAACAAGACTTTTCCTAATCCTCGTCGCCTCAAGTGAAACGACTTTTTTAAAATTATAATTACTTACCTTGACAATGACGTTTTGACCTTCCCCAGTTGAAGTTATGTACCGGTAACCGTTTGTTGGCCCGTCACCATTGTACACTAAGTGAAACTCATTATTCCCTTTCGATTTTGCTTGTATCATCGCTGAAAGAAAACACATTTATTATGAACCATACTTATTCATTTGTTAGTGTTCTAAGTTTAGGACATAATTCAGCTGTTGCTGGAAGTAAATCACGGGCCAGGTTGCAGGCTAGCGAGAGTCCTGGTTTCAGCGTTTGTCACTTTTAGGTGAGGTTTTCTGATTGTACTGTCTGTCCTTTAGTTTAGAGCTTGAGTAATCTCACAAAACATAACACATTATAATAAGCGCTAGCCATCCTGCAGGTAGCGTTCACCAGCCTTCGAACAACGCGGCCCAGAAAGATTAGAATTACGTAAGAGTACTGGTGTAGAAGCCGCAACTAATGTTAGACTAATTAAAGAGTGAAAGAATGTGAAAGAAAGAAGGTGTCCTTTTTTAAAACTTCTAAAGATACTGCGTGCAGTCCCCGTGAGCTATTCCAGCAGTGTCACACAGAGTAAGTACCCTGAGTGGTTATTGTTGATGCCACCAGGACCCAGGCTCTCCTGTCTCGGCTTCTCATTAAAATAAAATAAAATAAAATAAATCATAATAATCATAATAATAATCATAATAATAATAATCATAATAATCATAATCATAATAATAATAATCATAATAATAATAATAATAATAATAATAATAATGGAACTATTACTTACTATCGTGGCTATCAATGCTACCATTGCAAGTTACTTTCTTGTCAGTAGGCCAGATCGGTTTTTGTTAATGCTACCCGGTCTCAGGTCCGTTCTCGCAGCTTCTCACAGCAAAATTGAATGTTTCAAAAAATTTACTTACTATCGCTTCTAGGAAAGCCACCACTGCAAGTTACTTTCTGGCCAACTTCCTGCATCAAGCCGTTGCTGACAAGGTTCCAGAAGCGATAAGAGACGTCTTTCTTGATGGTGTGAGGTTTCATATCCGGAGGAGTTGGTCCCTGTGATCCCATTATCGGATACCAAAGAATCACATCGTGACATGGATGGATATGAGAACAACGAGCCTCTGCGTGACAATTGCTGTGTACCTGGAATTTCACAAGTATATAAGGCACAAAGCATCGTATTTCAACGCCTCTTCAAAGCACTTTGGGATTTTCTAAGATCTTTTACGGTAAAAGCTTTTTGAAGCTGTAATGTGTTTTCCTTAAATCCATTGTAGATTGTGTTCCGCAATTTTCATGAACCCCACATCTGATCTGACAGTAGTCTAAGGCCAGCTTTTAGTTTACTGTAGATAGTTCTCTCTGTTGTTGTTGCTGTTGTTGTTGTTAATATTGGTTTTGTTTTTGCAATATTCTTCAAATAATCGAATGTCTGAAACAGGCTAATCTGATGGAAGAACAAGCCAGCCAATTTTTTCTAGCGGGGCATATCTAAGAGAGGGTGGTAGGTGTTGTTTGGAAGAACGTGTATTAAATAGTTTTGCTTTTAGTAGATAACCCTCAGTTTACTCTCAACAAAAAGGCACATTTTGTAATGGTCTTGACATCATCAAACGTCATCAAATTAGCTACATCTACATCTACATTTATTTAGTTGATAAAGTCCCGCAAGACATCACATCAACTGTACCAAACATATATGCACATATGCATAAGCTAGACAAAAAGGATAATTAAAAAATAATTCTTAAGTACAATTTACTTTACTCATTTCACGTGTTTTCCTAAATTTAACTTAAAATCAGATAATGACTTGCAATTTACTAAGTCAGCGGGCAGTAGGTTCCACTCTGTTATTGATCTAGGAAAAAAAGAAAACTTAAAAACGTCCTTAGATACTTTTGGCATCCTATACTTTAAAGCATGGCTGTTGCGTGTTCTTTTTTCACTGTTTAATATTAAGTGATTTTCTGTGGTTATGTCCATTAAGTTATGACTAAGTTTGTACATTAGAGTCAGTCTGTTTTGGATCTTGGATTTCATTAAGTCAGCAAATAGTACACAATGAAGAAGATTTAGCATACGGTGATGAACGAATCTTCAAACGGCACTAACTTGCACGCGAAGACTTGACAAAAATAAGAATTCAGTCAAAAAAGCCTAAATTTGGTTGCTATCTCAATGTCAAATGACAAATTTTCAGTTTCACTCTCTGTTTCAGCTTCACAGCGTAAATCCTTCTTTTTTTAAAATTTCTGAAGAAAACTCTTCAAGACGAGGGGCTGGCCCCGTACAATCGTAATGGCTAACCCTTAGACGTACAGGCAAACTCATGCCCACCGTAATACAAGGGGGGATGGAACTCCTCCCCAGGGATTTCGTTCTTTGATTAAGGCACAACGAAATAAATATGCATTGAGTAGATAGCCCTGTGCATGTTCTACAGGATGACATCATTTGGTTGATTATGACGTCATATGACGTCAAATGACATCATTTGACCCGCCAGCTTGCATTTCATTATTTTCTTAAAACATTCAAGAAGTAACGGGGAGGGGGGCGGGGGAAGGGGGAGAATTAAAAAAAAATCGAGCCAAATTGTAAATGGAATTTAAACATTCATGAATTTCTGCAATTTGATTTAAAAAAAAAAAAAACTGCGAAAAATAGAGAATTATGTCAAAAAAAGTTGATTCTTAGTAAGACCTACATAAATTTGCGGTTGCCATAGTAACACCAAAAAATCATGGACACACAATTGACATATCAAAATATTTGCGGAGAGCGAATGAACAGCTACTGGAAGTTTCAGCCTCTTAGAGTAAATCGTCTCAAAACTATGAAAAAACCTTCTGATGGGGGCTGGCATCCACTTCTGACCCCAACCCCCCCCCCCCCTCCTCGCCCACCCTCTTTGTACGTCTGATGGTTAAAACGTCCTCATGCATTATCAGTTAATCGTAAATGAGTCTGCTCTCAATAGAGTCCCGACATTGTCGCAATATAAGGCCCGCTTCGCACTAGTGTAAAAAGTTGTTTGTTTTACAAAACAATCTGTCAACAGGTAGGTTTTTCCCGTGCGACCGATTTGTCAGACATTGTCAAAAATGAGCGGAATGTACCAAATCTTTAAAAATGCCGGCACTTAAAATTGCCAAGCTCTGGACCTCGCCAAAGTGTCACAAAAAATCCAAAAAAAGGTGTTAAACTGTCACTCGTGACGCAAATAGTCAATGAAAAACGCGGTAAAATCAAGTTTACTTGTCATTTGGCGCCAATCTTGTTGAGAAGGCTACGAAGATGGATCCCTCTTGGCCATATGCGAGTTCCAGTGCTCTTTATATGCCATTAAGAGCGATGACTTCAGATACAAGAAATTATTTTGGTCAGCAAGAAGTCAACTTGAGTCAACCAACATTCGGTCCTTATCAAATCAGTCACGGCTCAAGCGGCGGCATCTCCTCACCGGCTTCACTTAACTAGTTGGAGAAGAAACTTTTGAGAGCCAGTCCCCAAGTCAGTCCAACCAGTCCAAGAAATACGACAAGTGGACTAACGAACAGCAGAAGTACTTGGTGTAATTATGGGCTGAGAAGCAGGATATGCTTAACAGCAAGGATGCAAGAAATGCTTGGCGTGCGATTGCTCAAGCGATTAACAAGTTCGCAACCAAAAAGGCGGTGGATAAGTGTGTAAGAAAAATTAAGTACCTAGTTGACGCCTACAAAGAAAAGAAAGAATGGAATAGAAATCAAACCGCCGGCAACCTGCGAAAATCTGTTTTCTACGACGAAATCGATGCTGTTTTGGGTTGTCGTGACATTGTGACCCTTAGGCACGTCCAAGAAGCGGGTGATTCTGCGTCGACAACATCATGTATCTGCTGAGTCCAGCATCGAGGAAGAGCCAATGGAATCCGCTTTGCCACTAAAATCCCGCCTGGAAAGAAAGAAAGCTCCGGGCAAAAGGAAGAAAAAACCAGAAGTCATGCCGACGGAGAAATGGAAGAGCACTTCAAACGTGCTTACGATGAGACCAAATCCCAAGGAGAACGCGTTGCGTCTTCCATGGAAAAAATGCAAGAGATGCAAATGTAGCAGATGGAAATGATGAAACAATTTATGGAGAATTTTCTCCACGCATTTAAGGACAAAATTAATTAAATGTCAAACACTCTCTTTTATCTATCTATGATATGCGATTTATGATATTTATAATATGCATGTGCAAGATTCTGTTACTGTAAAAGATGAGAGTTTGCTAAAGACAAACTGAAATGTTCAATTCTTGTCTAAATTTTAGAGCTATTATACTATTAAAATGTGTTCACTTTGACACTGAACGTGGTTGGTCCCCTCCGCTTACTATGCACTGAAGAAAAATTTTGAATTGTGTTCAAATAAAATGAAGTAAATCTCGAGTAACTCGTCATCATTTTCGTCACTGTCATCCCAGTGGTCGCCGTTCCTGATGCACTGGGAAATTATGAAGTACCACGCAGGCAATTGCAGTCTTGACTGCAAAGTTCCGTTGATATTGCTGTTGAACCGCTTTGCTAAAATCCTCCATCGGCTCTTTAAAATACCAAAGGCGCATTCAACAGAAACTCTGGCAGCGGTCAGCTCTCGGTTGAAGGAAATCTCATCTCGATCCCTAGTTGCTTCGGGAAAAGGTTTTTGTAGCCATGGTCCAAGGGAATAAGCGCTATCCCCGACGAGATACGGCCGAATTTCATGATGATCAATCTGTATAGTAGGACTTTTAGGACTTCGTTACCTTCTGCACGTCTGTACAATGTGCTGTTTCTCAGAACTCGGGCATCGTGAAGACTTCCAGGACATCCGGCGGCGAAATCTAGAAACAGTTTGTGGCCGTCAACCACCCCTTGAACTACAAAATCATACTGATGATACCTGCTAAAATAATCGACAGCGCTTTCATCGGGGGCTTTTATCTGAATATGGGTGCCATCAATCGCCCCAGCAACTCTAGGAAGATTTGAAAGTTCAGAAAATGTTTCAACAACAACAACAACAAAAACAACAAAAACCTTTATTAACGTGTCTGGGGTATTTAGCATTGCTGCTAATTGGGGACACACACAAAAAAGAAGTTATGAATATATAAAATAAATAATATGTCCTAGTCTCTGCTTCACTTACTGGAAATTTTATGTACTCGTTTCTCAGTTCAAATAGTACCCCAGTAACATCTTGAACTGCCTCGATTACGGTACGTTTCCCTACACCACAGTTAGCGCCAATTGTCAAGTACGAGTTTCCGTGTGCGAGACGGTAAAGACCAAGTGCCAGCACTTTTTCAGGAGGAATGCAATCACGCAACGAGGTGTTTTGCCGCAGAAGAAAAGGGTGCAGCATATTGAGAAGGGTATTAAAGGTATTCCTATTCATTCGTAGCTGGCGTTCGAAGTAGTTTGGAGGAATTACAAGATTCCTGAAGTGTATCTCGAACCACGATCCGTTTGGTCGTGGCAAACGCCAGCGGTATGGATTGTATCGTCTTCGCCGTCTATGCTCTCTGATCTGACGCTCATATTCCAACAACGCTAGCTGATATTTAAGTTATGAAGTCTGTAGATACAGTGCAGATTGTATAGATTTGCCATTCTAGCCTGCATGCAAGTTAAAAGCAATAAAACTCCAACAAAAGCGAAAGGCGCATCTCGTGGTTCCATGATCATGCACTAAATGTTTAATATAGCGTGATATCGTGACACCCTTTTAGCGGGAGCGGGAAAGTTTCCCTTTGTTGGCACATTGATGCTTGTATGACAGGAATGTAAATTGCGTGCGACCCTAAAACATAACAAAGAATTTTTACCGGAAACAGATATTTGTCTGAAATTTTGTCACAACAAAAACAATTTTGTCCACCTGTTTTCCTTTTGATTGCTTGGACGCCATCATCAAATGCCGTTACTCTGTAAAATAAGTACGTTATATAATTATTTCAGAATCTCGATCCTGAGTACTGAAACCTCGCGAATAAAAACCCACGGGGTCACCTTTTATAATTTCAGTTGATGTTCCTGTTTACATATTTTAGAGTCAAGCTCATCTGTTCTACTTTTAATTTTGATTAGGCGCAGCACAGGAAGTTTTAAGCCCATGGCCTCTGAAACAGAACAGCTTAAGATTAGTAGTGGATAACACGATGTGAGCTTAGGTATATCACTTGCCAAAGTCTAAATTGTGCATGAAAATCCAGTAGATTAACATTACTTTTACTACAGTTTAAATATATTTGAGACACGTTTCTTTGTTTCTTTGCTCGTTTCTTGTAGGTTTTGTTTTTCTTCTCTCTCGTTTTTTGTTCCCTAGGCACTTTGGTGGAGTGTATTTCACTGACCTTCCCAGGTTTAAAACAGAACATTTCATAAAAGCCAATATTACTAAGTTAATTAAAACGCACAAAACTCTGTGATCTGGCTGATTAAAGATTACTCCCACCAGGCAAATTCCACGCCAGACGAACGAAGATAAGATCACAAAAAATCTTATTCATTCTGCTATCCCATTAACGGTTTATAATCTCTATTTTTTTTTTTTTTTTTCTGACTGAATTCCATTTTCTGGGGAAAGGCGCCAGCCATAACTACCTCAGCCTAAATACACCACTCCCTCCCTTTCTCGTCTATCCAGCAATCTCTTCCCTTTCCTCAAACGTCATAGCTTAATTGACTGACAGACAGCTGGGGAATTAGAAGTAATGGAGATAATTATTCGATCGTTCGTTTCCTTTCTTTTCCGCTTACCTATAGTAAGTAACATGCTATTGCTTAGGCGTGTTTAAAACACGAAATGGCGAAATGGCGAAATGGCACTTTGATTACATATTTTCAGTAAAGTTCATCTGTTCTATTTTTAATTTGATTAGGCGCAGCACAGGAAGTTTTAAAGGCATGGCTACTGAAACTGCAGAACAGCTCAGTTAAGATTAGTAGTGGCTTAAACGACATGAGTTCAGGTCATGATCACTTGATAAAGTCTAAAATGTGCATGAAAATCCAGTAGATTAACATTTCTTTTACTGCAGTTTAAACATATTTGAGACACGTTTGTTTGTTTCTTTGCTGGTTTCTTTTAGGTTTTGTTTCTCTCTCTCTCTCTCTTTCTCTCTCTTGAGGTATGATGGGCGCTTTTGTAACTTGGATTTCTCTTTCGCTTAAAAATCGCGATTTTATGTTTTTGAGGTCTGGTTTTCGCATTTTTTTAATATGGCACACTGTCATCATTGTGCTCTGTGAAAATATTTACGGAGCATTGCAAACCAAATTTTTTTATAGCTCTTTAAGACTCCCTCAGGTTACAAAAGTTTCCTATGTCGTGGAAAGAGGTCATTTTGCGTGCAAAGTCATGAAATTTTGGCCATATATGGGTATTTACGCATTTACTTCATGCAGCATAATTTACTCTTTTTCCAACGTAAGAATTAAAGTGGTTATTGCGCCTTGTAAAATTTTGAGTTTTTCCGTATACAGTTTCATGTCGAGTTGAGGTTTCCAATTCGATAAAACGCCTAAACGTACAAAGCAAAATTCGAAACTGAATTTCATCTTTATTATTGGTCCAAATTTGACAAAAGTCATGTAAAAGGTAAATATACTACTGTACTTTACGCGTGTAAAATTTGGCACCGTTTCGTTAAATCGTCATTTAAAAATTAACTTTAATTTAGAAGCTGGTATAAAAAATTTGTGAAGTTACGAAAGTGCTTTTTTTACAAGATTTTCCATCATCGAGAGATACAAGGTTTCTGTTAATGAAATATCAAATACTTCGGTGAACAACAAGCCGTAGTAAAGTGCTTTCGTCACTTGAAATTTGAGAGCATTGTGACCAGAAATAAGTCTGAAATAAGAAGATTTTGCCTAAAAAAGAAATCAGTTTCGCAAAACCTGCGTATACGCCATTAGACCCCATTTCTTTTTTTCAGCCAGGAAAGAAGCAAAGTAGAATTAAAGAGAACCTAGATATGCCTAAACTTCACTTTCTTTATTTTCAAAATCTCATGTTAACTACATGTCTAAAAGCAGGGTACCGAATGGTCCTTCTAAAAATATGCGCGTTGTCGGTAGGTTGTACGGGGTGAAGTAGACACTCTAAGAGCGTTTACTCGGGCTTCGTACCACAGTATCAAATCGTGCTTTACGAAAACGCGTATTTGGACACAATAAAAGCAAATTAAAGAATCAGGATATTTTAGCACAAGAGTTCCGCTTAGATATTTACTATTCAAGTTGCTTCGTTGAGTATCCTCCTCATCCTATCGCAAGTTGTGAGTTTAAACCATTTTGGTTCAAGAATGAAGCACAGCTGTCTACGCATTGATGGAGAAGTTGTTTGCAAAGAATTTTCGAGGTCTTTTTACAACTTATGGCGATTACTTTGTACATGCTGGCAGAAATTGTACGAAGTTTGTTTACTGGTCGTGGCGGTCCGAGTACTGAATTGTGTAGCTGAACATCTTTGCCGCGTTGCGACCTTAAACCCTTTTCAAGAGTCATATCTCCTTTGGAGAGCGAATAATCCCTTTCGAGGGAGCCAAAACGAATCATGATAAACTCCTTCGCGAAAACAACAGTCCTGTGACTAGGCTCAAATTGCATTGCACATAATTTGCATAAACTTTCAAGTTGTGTATTTTGCGGATAACTTCCAAGAATTTGCGACCTTAACACAGATTATGAAGAAATATTCAAGCTACATATTTTTATTGAATCAAGGCAGGAGTATTTTTAAAAAGTACTCTCATTGATAAGGGAAGATGCGGCATTCTGTTTTGCTATTGATTTGGGTTTCATGCTCGTCTAGTTCATGTCACGCAACATGATTTTCTTTTGCAGTCAGACACAGTTTTCTGAAAGATTTGAAGATTGCTAAGACTGCTAAATATATTTGAACTACTAGTGAAATAACTGGCTAAACTATCGTCAATGCAGATTTTCCTTAGGGCTTAGCAAGAACGTTGGTTCGTCAATAATCCCGCACAATTCCCCGCACAATCGAAGGTTTAATTCTCCCGCACAATGTGCCTCCAAATTCACACATTATTTTTTTTTTCCTGCACCCTACTAGAACGCCGATTAACTTGGAGGTAAGATATTTAATTCAAGTTACCGAAAGTCTTAATTATCTTTACAACTTTGGAGATCGATATTTTGCGGGGTGCAAGAAACAAGTCGCATGTTTTTAATGAGCTACGAGTCCAAAAACGTTTTCGAATTTAGCTCGTTTTATTGCAATATGATTTGTTTTACTGCAGTGTTCTAAATAACAACAGCAGTAGCCACATACCGTCATTGACTGCCTATTTTTTGCTACTGTTTTCGTAGATTGAACTCATACCACAATCGGCTCAGTTGTTATCTCACGAGAACGTTTCGAGCGTGAACTTTGCTTAGCCGGCTGGCTTTTAAGCAATATAATTCGTGGACCAGCCTTTTTTGAAAACGATCGACATCGTTGTATGTGAGATGAACGTATAAGGTGCGACTCTTGCCAAAACTTTCTTCGCAAAACACCGCATTCTGTCACGAAGAACGAGCAATGTCGCGTTTCTCGTCCCCAGTTTCTATGGTCTACGCATGGAACGCCTGGGACCATGACCCCGCTTTTGGCGACTAAAACGCTTGCATTTTAAGACTCGGGCTTTCCTACGGAAGCCCGAGCAAAAAGTGCATTTTTTTGCAAGTAAATCAAACACAAGCATCTCTTTTCTGTTTTCTGTGTTTCTGCCTTTGCTCAAAATCATTTAGTGACTAACCAGAGTGGGTGTTAAAACTAAGACAGCTGCATTTTTTTAAATAACTCTGATAGACCACTTAATATTCTGAGCGCTTATTTTTGGCTTGTGTTTCCCCTATCTAAACACTTTCTTCAGTTTCTGTCTACATCGTAACAACAGTTCAACAAACGCTTCAGAAAACAAATTATATGACAATTAAAAAACCTACTGCGGGACTCATTGTGTCACCTGATGATTACTTTGTTTAAAGAAAGTATTGGTATAATTAAGAAAAATAAATTGACGATCATGAATAGAGATGTTTAAAAAGGTAGTGCGCTCCTTAATTTCCGAACTTACTCACGCCCTATTAAAAATGTTGCTTTGTCATGCAAGAATCAATGGATCTAAGACCCACACATCTCCCTTCAGACAAGTTCTGCCCCTCTCAGTCTGGTAAACTATGAACAAGATGAATAATTGTAATTTATACTGCCCAAACTAGTAAGGATCTGCGCGCACTTCGACATAAATGTGTCAAACAATTCTCTAAGAAAAGCGCTGGCCTTACCGCCAACTTGTTTATCACGATAGTCTTAATCTTACGATTCTTATATACGTCTTATTATGAATCATTCTAAATGATGACAGAGTGTTCTGGTTCAGATTAATTAAAATTTGTGGTAGGGACGACGGTTATATTCAACTCTGTCTAGACTGTATTTAGTAACCGAGCCTTGAGACTGTATGGAACAACCCGTCGCGATAAGCCTCCCGTTTAGAAGTCGGTTTTTGTAATGACCCTCCACCCACTAATAAGTCCCTCCCCATTTTTTTTTCCATGAGGTCCATTTGGTGTGTTTTTTCTTAAACAAGTATACACTCAAACACATAATACAGTTTGCTACTCTTTATTAAATAATAAAGCTGCACTGCAGCCTTTTGAGTTGAAAGACGAAAACGGCGTGCTTAACATTTGAAATAAGCGCCTCCTCCTCCTCTCTATTAAGACCCCTCTCTAACAGGCCACCCGTTAATGTGTGATTTGAATTCCCGGATGAAGCGCAGGTGAGCTATGTGTTGTTATTTTATGACGTCTCCAATTTTTGTTTTGCTTGGAATATTTTGCCCCCATTTCGTATGTTTATCCTTTGTTTCAGTACAGATAATGTACACTTTGGACTCACAGTTGTGATTGGATTAAGTTCGTATTCGCACCTGATAGGACGGGACCTACCCTGTAAAATGTAGGAGCCGCTTTTAAGGTTTTCCTCGAACGAGTTATATATGTTAAAGATCTGCCCCTGTTGCATGGTACAATTGGGGCGATCTTTGAATATTTCGCTAAACAATGATTAAGTTTAGATTAAGTGCCAGTGTTAAACGAGGATGACAGTCCGTACATGGCTGGACGTCTACGTTTCTTGAAGTTTGTATATTTCCCGTTCTTTTCTTAATTTCGGTCTCGCGACCTTTTTTGCTTCACACTTGTTTCTGAAGGGCCCTTTATGCTACGCTTATAAGGGGACATTTCACCAGAGTAAAGCTGTTAAACTCATAGGTCTGCGGTTTCCGCTATTATCTGCGTGTAGTTTATTGACACTTCGGTCTTTTGCCATATGCTTGTTTTTTGTTTGTTTGTTTGTTTGTTTGTTTGTTTGTTTGTTTTTTGTTTTGGTTTTTGTTTTGGTTTTGTTTTGTTTTTTGTTTTTTGTTTTTTGTTTTTTTTCCGGCTCATTTAAATTGCAAAAAATGCTTTAAGCCCTCTAAATGTTAGCTCTGGAGGGACAAAGGTTCAAATATTCCGTAACTATGTTGGTTACTTGCATTTTATGTTGTTACACCAGACCCGGCTGTCTGATAAACTGTTGCGACAGGTATAATATTTTTAACGGGTTATGACGGGTATAACATTTATCGATAAGTTTGTGTTAGAGAGACGTTCTTATGTTTCTTGCGTCAACATCATCGAGCTTTTTGTCTGTCGATTGTTTTGCGTTTTGTATGATATTGTACGGTTTTGTTAAGGCAAAGCATTGTACTCTTGCTCTGAATGTAGGAGTTCTTCCTGTGATTGTTCATCCGGCTTTATGCCGTGGTCTTCACTGCTTCTATTTGCGATGTCGTCAAATTTGTTTTGAGACTGCTTATAGTCCTTCTTTCGTTAGGAGGCTCGTAGCCTTCTTTTAAACGACAACAATTCAATTTAAGTCTGAAAATTAGTGTTAGATTTCCAACTTACTTGCTGAAGCACCTCTTGTTCTGATCTGTTAGTAGAAATTAACATACCGAGATATTTTATCCTCTGCCCTTCTACAGTTTTAAGTTTAACATGGTACCTAAAGATGTCGCCAACCCGGAGGAATAAGTTTCGTTAAAATGCATTGTGACTCGAATGTGATCGTAACTAAAACACCACACGAGTACACACGAGTACATACCAATGACATTCGAATACAAATCAGTAACATACGAGTACATACGAGTAACATTCGGAGACATAAAGAATCAAACGGTAACATACAGGTTACTTACGAATACATTGGTTACTTAACAAATAAAGAAGCCTAACCCGTGTATTTCACTGTGATAAAACGCGACAGGCATTTGAGAACATGAGGGAAATGTAGAAAACACGATCCGCAGGTGAGTGTTTTCTACATTTCTCGAGTGTTCTCAAATGTCTGGAGTGTTTTATCACAGTGCAATATACGGCTTAGGCTTCTTCATTTGCTTTATGAGCAAATTCCCACAAAAATCAAACAAAATCAAATTCCTTCGGCAAGGCTAGAAAATTCAAATTCACTCGTCTTTTGCATATAACTAGCTCCTAGCAAGAATGCAAACAGGCTGTAGTTTTTTCCTTGAAATAGCTTTGTCTTTCCGAGAAAAACGACATTTTCGATTTAACCTTCAGACTTAATTTTATGCAATTTAGCCAGTCCCAACTGGGCTGAAAATCGGCTGAAAATCAACCATTTTCATTCGATTCGCATTTCGCAACCATTGAGCGCAGAAAAGTTGTGATACAAACAGCTTATTGCAGAACTATTCCTGGTCTAGAAAAGGACAATTTCAAAAATATTGGATTATTCTAATCATTTGACGGTAAACAAAACCAGAGTGTTCTCCAAAATTGAGTTAGTCAGTCGGTGAAAAGAATTGTCATTTTGACCATGTGCCATGTCTCACATGGCACATCGAAACGTCGGTTAACAATACTTTTAATCTTCTTTGAAAAATAAAAAATGCCCGACAATTTAAGTTCAAGTTTTTTGCTCCCCCTCTCCGCAAAAACTATGAACTGAAGATCAACAGAACAACAACAACAACAACAACAACAACAAAAAGAACCGATGATTAAGATTGGGAAACTGTAAGATGGGTAAAAATAAACTTGTTTCATGCTGAAAGACAGAACAGAAAAAAGCGAATGCTACAGCGATTTTGGCACGCGAAATGATCTATTCTCGCTTAAAGGGGAACTTAGGCCTATTTTAAGAGAATTTTATATCAATAATTATATTACCTGGAGTATTTTGGTTTGCATAAATCTTACCCACGTGAAATATTTTTATTAAAAAATCGATCCAAAGTTTCGCGAATGACCCGCCATCTTGATTTTGGAATGCGGGAGCTCAAACGGTCAGCGGAACGTCGACTGACGTCATATCGTGAAAGACGATTGCACGAAGTTCGCGGGCTTTTCAGTCGCAAAACTTTAGGAGCTGAGCTCATGAAATACTTATGTAGTTTTG
>NC_138150.1:8624155-8639155 GCF_964199315.1 Orbicella franksi
AGGGTTGCACTGAAGGAATTAAAAAGAAAGCAAGAGTTAACGGGCAAAGAAGTAGCGAAGAAGATCGCGAAAAAGAGCGAGCCAGCGCTGGGGAAGGAGGCGAGACAGTACTGAACAATGGCGTGAATTATAGCGAGTCAAGGGCTAGAGAAAGGAAGTGAAATAATGCCGAACAATGCCGTTAACCAAAGCTAACGAGGGCCATAGATAGGATGTGAAAGTACTCAGAAGACTGCAGTGCCAAGTTTTTTAAAATTCGCGCGTTGTGACGCCGTGCAGCCGTGCAAGAAAAGTCACATGATTTGGTCAGGTGATGAACAAGACCGAGTGTTACAAAACAGTAAACACTGCGGGAAAAAGTGGTTGATTCGTTGATCTGTCGAAAAGATTAGTTCAGTTCAGTCTTCACAACTTTTGCTGCAAGTTTCTGCCTGCAAGATTTACACTGGCCGAACTGATGCTGCCAACTTGCGGTAAGTGACTTTTGTTGTTGCGTTTGCTATGAAAATTAACAAGTTGCCTCAGCGATATAAGCTTATTTTCAGTTGGAATCCTTTGAAAGTCTTCCTTATTTGAAGCCATGCTGTGAGACAATTTATAAATTGCATCGTTTTAATTTCTCTCATCTCTAAACAATAGCAAGTGAATCGCTTTGTGGAGGTTGTTGTAAGTTGTAAACAAATTAAGCTTTCTGTCGATTTTCGTCGTCAACCTAAGCTTATAACCTCACGTCTAAAAATAAGCTTAACCAAAACCGTATTTGTAAACACGGCCGGGCGAGTTTTGAAGTTTTCTCTGTGTTAGTTGGCACAGCCGCCTCGTAGACTGCTAAAATTTCTTCTTCTGTTGTTGAAAACCAAGAAAGGTGTACAAACAGGATTTGCTAAATTTACTTTCAACGTTCCTATGTGAAGATTTGCATATTGTGATTACAAAGTATGGAGATTTCCTCGTTTTGTTAGTTCAGTTTATTCGGTTTGGCGAAATGCTCGGGTGAATTCCCAGGTTAATTTGGCTGAAGACTGGCAAAGCTACCGCCGATAAAATGACTGCAAAGCTAAATTAAGCCGTCGACAAAAATGCACACTGTAATATTCAGATTTAAACGTGAATAATTATTAAACTTTTAACACTGCAAGGTTAAACGAATTTTCTTTATCCTCTCTTTCATTCGGTTACCTTTCAATGAGAAGGATTTGCTTTTGATACTCAGATGAAGTGATATGCATAATTATTGTGTTTATAATGTAGATTTCCTCGTTTTATTTTGTTATCTGTCCAATTAGTTCGGTTTGGTGAAATGCTTATATAGTCCAAATGTCGAGTAGACGATTGTGCATGTAAATCCTGTGTGCAAATAAAGCTCTACTTTCATTTTGATTTACTATTTCATTTTATTAGTGCCACTGCTTTTGGTTGGGGGTAGATGGGTTATTCCCGAAATATGCAGTATTTACACTTAATATGGAAATGTTCCTCAAAAGTGAGATTGTACTAATGGAAAAAAAAAATGCGAAGAGCTTTACTCGGTAAACTGAACAGTGTAAATGACATTTACATACTTAGAAAAAATTTAGGGAGTAGAAGTTCTTGCCCTGACCATTTTTCGGTAATAGAAATAAGTTTTACATACATACATACATACATACATACATACATACATACATACATACATACATACATACATACATACATACATACATACATACATACATACATACATACATACATACATACATACATACATACATACATACATACATACATACATACATACATACATACATACATACATACATACATACATACATACATACATACATACATACATACATACATACATACATACATACATACATACATACATACATACATACATACATACATACATACATACATACATACATACATACATACATACATACATACATACATACATACATACATACATACATACATACATACATACATACATACATACATACATACATACATACATACATACATACATACATACATACATACATACATACATACATACATACATACATACATACATACATACATACATACATACATACATACATACATACATACATACATACATACATACATACATACATACATACATACATACATACATACATACATACATACATACATACATACATACATACATACATACATACATACATACATACATACATACATACATACATACATACATACATACATACATACATACATACATACATACATACATACATACATACATACATACATACATACATACATACATACATACATACATACATACATACATACATACATACATACATACATACATACATACATACATACATACATACATACATACATACATACATACATACATACATACATACATACATACATACATACATACATACATACATACATACATACATACATACATACATACATACATACATACATACATACATACATACATACATACATACTACATACATACATACATACATACATACACAATTTAGTTGGTGAGAGCGCTCTCCTCTCTCCACACACACACACTCTCTCTCTGCTCTTTTCTTCACACTAATTTTGTTATTAACTACATTGTAACTCATTAACTGAATGTCACTCACTGTTTTCTTTGTTGTGCATGCATACTTTTTTTGCTCGTCAAAGAAAGTTTCAGTTTCTTCCTGGCTGTTTCCTTTGTCCTGTCCAGTACCAATTCCTTTGTAATATAACTTTGTGAATTCTCTATTCTCCTTAAATTTTATCTTGTCAGAGTGATAGAATGCACTCTCAGAGTGTTCAATCATTGTTTTCAGTCGCTACAATTTTCAGGAAAAAAGCAATAGTTTTCTTAATTTCCTTTTACTTTGTGTTAGGACCTTTTAGCATGCTCATAATTGACCCATGGGCAAAATTTTGAATAAAGTAAAGAATTAGATCTGTTTTAGTGTTAAGTATTTTTAAATTATTATGAATTACATGTAGGCATTTCTTTTTATTTTTTATTTTTTATTTTAGTCACGTGATGTTTTATGATTTTACCGACGTATACCATGTAAATGTAAATAATGCACTAGAATTAGCTAATCAGAAGGTGCATTGTATCAGCTTTAAACACAAACCATATGTAATAAATGTATGTAAGTGATATTTTTATGACAGAGAACTGAACAGGGCAAGAACTTCTCTTTCTTTTGTAAATTTATATATTCATTCCTCTCATTGCTGTCAAAATGTCTTAGGAACCTTCATTTTTGATAGTCCATTATTTTCCACCATACCTAGCACAGAAGCTCACAAAATCCTAACTAATAACCAACATTTGTGTATCTCTGGCCTTTGCTGTGTACTACGTGTATATTCTGTTATCCTGCCTTAACTGCTAGAAACAATTTTGACAGAGCTGTTTCAACAGTTTCACTTAAATTAATTCCCAGTAACAGCGCTACATGTGGCAGTGTTATTAGGTATGAACTTTATGGAGGGTTTAAATTTTTATTTTTTTATGATTACAGGAGACAACAAAATATACATGTGTATACATAACCTGATGTTGGTGTTGGTTGCGAATCGTAGTTCATAATAGTCATCCTATTACGGGTAAGGGGGAAAAGTTCAGAAAGTTCAGAACATCTCTTCCCCCAGCACACCTTCTGTCTACAGGTGCAATTATTGGGAGGTTATATATATATATATATATATATATATATATATATATATATATATATATATACGATGAGTAATGTAAAGTTATAAACTTAACATTAAAATCTGACATTTGAATGCCTCCTTTGCTAAAATTAGTCACGATTTAATTGTTATCACTCTCTGTGAATTTATAGAGATTTCAGAGGCAAATTATCACCTAATGTGGAAGTCCTGTCTTCAAGTTAGGGAAAATGACACAAAAAAAGTTACAGTGAAAGTAAAGAGAATTGTGAATGTTGATGTGGTGTACTTTGTACATCATGTAAAGGTATTTGGTGAGTGCCAAAGGCATAACATTTCATGCATTGCTTTTTCAGGACAAATTATATAACAGTGATGTTTTAAGGTGTGATCACAAAAATAGTGAGTACAATGTCCAGGCAGTACCAGTTTATGGAAGGCATATGCAGACAGTAAGAGGAACTGTAAGCATAATACCGGGTAAGTTTGTTTTATGCTTTTGACTTCTTGTACTTGGATTTTGTGCCATTTCATCACAAGAATAGGTGTTGAAAGATGCAATAGTTGTTGCAGTTTATTTTTGAAGGCAAACTTATAAGTCTGCCTATGCTGGATAACAGCCATGTGTAAACTTAATGTAAAGCAAACACTCTGTTAAAGGTGGGGCAACCCTAAAACCCAGAAACTGGAAGCCGGAATCCAGAACGAAAAACTGTAATCCAGTAACCGCAAACCAGAATCCACAAATCGAAGAAAACAAGTTCTTCAAATACTCGAAAATTGTTTTGCTTAGGTTTTTGCCTGTAAAAAGTAAGCGGCCAAGTAAAAAGGACCTCAAACTGACACAAAAATTCCCCATCTGTTGAAACTCGTGCAACCGTTATTTCTAGTGAGGGCTATAATCATGAGAATCTTAGTAAAGTGCGTCATAATTTAATTCCAAGCACCCTGAGAGCGTCTAAAATAAGCTTGCTGGCAATTAACTGCACGGCCATGGGCCAAGCGCAGTTCATGTTCTACCAGTGTTTTTTTTTTTTTTTTTTTTTTTTTTTTGTGGTCGGTGACCAGACCCAAACTTCCTCTCAGCCAAATTTTGAATCACGCAACCTGTGATGTTTATTCGCCATAAGCTGTTGAAACGTTAATACAAGGACAATGTTACGGATACTGTTTTCTTTATTTGTGTATAATATATATTTCTTCTGGTTTTATCGAAGCGTTGGATTCAAAGGGAAATAATAAATACGCTAACAACGCTAAAAAAGGGTATTACGTCAGCCATGGAATGCGCTGACGTTGCATCTGTCATTTTCGGTACATGACAAATGCACTGTAAGATCATGTTTACTTTGCAAGTTTATTTTGCCAGAAGCGATGGTCATTAATTTATGTGCAATTTTGTGAGTATTTCTTGTGGGTCTCGGCAAATGAAGTGAATTCTTTGGCTGTTTCATCGCAGTGAGTTAAGAGATTTGAAGAAAAATTAAGTATTTGCCGAGGTAAACAAGAGCTTGCCAGAACTTGCAATGTTTAAGTCAGTGCTAGGAGAAAAAACACAACCGTTCCAAAATTAGCCGTGGATAACCCCCCTGACTGTGTGACTTGCGTGACCATTTCAAAGCGCAAGCAAATTAAATTTTGACATTTCAGGAAGAAAGCTGTTTATTGAAAGCATTATTAATAGCGTGACACTCGTTTCCTTTTGTATCATTCATGGGCATGTCCCGAGCGAACTTCCAGATTAAGACCATTACATCATCATAGATTTCGCAAAGGCTAAGACTGATGGTGCAATAAGATATGACACAGTTTGTGTTGATCAAGTGATGTGTTTACAGTAATCAGTGAATCATCAAGGACTGCTTTGGAATGTGCACTGCATTGTGACTGTAGTATTAACAAAACAGTTAAATTTTAAAAGCGCGGTTATAAGATTTAAAAGATCTTCTTTGTTCATTTTGTTTAATAAGTGATCTGCAATTTACCAGAGGTATAAATTTACCCTTTATGTCTAGTAGATACTGAACAAGATAGAAAATGTCATAGAGAACAGGATGTCTGTCAGTGGCAGCCCCCTGTACATTGACGGTCACGCCCCCCACTTTCGAAGTTCAAAGGCTAACCTGGCTCATCTTAATATAATATTTGATTTGTCCAACAGATACCAAACTAGTTCCGGATCAACACTATTTCCACACTGATACTGTGACAAATCAGCATTTCATATTCTTGGCAGCCATCATATTAAAACAATTCATAGAAATGTTGTACACTTTAATTACCTCCGTCTGCTTCTCACTTGCTAACAGATCGGACCACATGTTGTTAAAAGATGCTTAAAGACTGCCAGAAACTCACCATAATAGCTTGTTGTTATTGTGCCACTCACCAGTCTTCTCATACCAATTTGATCTAGACAAGAACTGCACTCTCACCAGAGCCAGGTTGAACAAAAGATGTGTAACTAAGCCTTTGAGCAGGCTCTTGTGTTTGGGCCAGGGACTTGAGCGGTAAAGCTGCATGAAGGTACTCGCTGACATGCCCATGCAGAAAAACACTAGACACTTATTTAGCCTGCTCAGGCACTAGAGACAGATAGTAGAGCCTGCTCGCAGGCTATGAGTAACTATCCACCTGAAAAATCACTAACCCTGACTGGAAAGTGATTACCCAATGGATAGCTTTATCCAGCTTTTGAACAATTGGGCCAGATGTATAGCTAAGGGTTGTTCAGAACTAGTCAAAAATGTTTTAGCAATTACAGTTTGTAGCTGAAGTAAAGCCAAGAAAGTAAATAACAGCAAAATAGTTTTTCCCCATATTTATTTATTAGACATTGCTGAAGTGAATTATTTCTATCCTCATTCATAATATCTGGATTCAGGATTCTAGTTTCCAGTTCCGGATTCTGGTTTCCGGATTCAGGTTTTTAGGGTTGTCCTTAATGATGTATGTGCATGTTAATCTTGAATAATCTGAAATTTCAGAGAGGTTAAGAATATCATATCATATCTGTGATGGTTCTGTATCTGTTGGTGTGCAACGATCTACACCAATATTTCAACGTAATAATGTACAGTGTATATTAATTAACCAAATTATGCTGTTTTTAGTTGACCAATGCTACTATTGTAATGTGATGTTGAAGCCCACAAATTGACAAACATGCCCAGTGTCAACTTGTCAAATATATGAAGTGGCCAGACAGTCTAGATTACAAAATATTCTGAAAGTTGGAATTACCAGGTAAGATATTTCTTAAACATTATTTTGTAATTAATGATTTCTCAGACATTGTTTTCTTCAAGAAAAGATTCATACCCCACATGGAGGTTTTTTTCTCTATTAGAGCTCTATCTTCCTGATACTTTAATTTGGAATTTTTGAAGACTGGCCATGAATGGGTGTTGGGTGTGAATATCTTCTGGTACTGCACATTCAGATTTACATGTAGTAAGCAAGAACATCAGTATTTATCCTGACAAACTCTGATTTTCTTTTGGAAGCTGAACTCATATGCAGTTGTACAGTTATATGTACAACCAAACAGCCTGGATGGCCCTTTGATTGGGACTGGGCACATTGTTGTAACTTGCAATGTTCCAGTTTCTTGTTTAAAGCAAATTGTATTTGATCTCAAAAGCAAGTCACCAAGTTCATTTCAGTTATTAAGTTTTCTTTGCATCTCAGGGCAGAGCCTGCCACTGTGAAAGTTGGGGTACCAGCCCGGGGAGGTACTTTGGGAATTTCTGGGTGGGGATGTGCCGCTTGGACCCTGGAACCCGTAGCCTATACCAGAGCTAGTTCAGCTGAATTTTGCTACCCTATACTAGAGTAAACTCCCCAAATCCCCCCATCTATCGACACTGTTGAAGCTGATTTGCCTAAATTTAAACTTGCTGATTTGATTTTTTTATATTTTTGAGTGGCAATTCCTGATTTCCTTAGTCTAAATAAAATCTTCAACCAAGTAGTCAATTTTGTGAAAAATGATATCCTATTCTAGACCCAAACGCTCTGATTTATATACCCTATCCTAGAGTAAACTGCTTGAAAACCATATCCTTCACAGCGGTACATACCTATATAGCCCATATATGGCAGTGCCCCCCCCCCCCCGGGGGTACCAGCCCCTAGCATTTGATTCACTAACACTCAGTAAACAACTAACAATGAAGTACACTGTATATCAAAGAAAGGAATGTCATCTGTTAGTGTGTAAAGATTATAATAAATTATAATCGATGTGTTTTTATCTGAATAACAGTGGTGTTCAAGTAGCAGCTACAGTATGATTACATGTCTGTTCCTGTCATTCAATATATGAACAGTTTACACATGGGCAGCCTGTGTTAAGACATCAAAGATTTTCAAAGCAACCATGGCCTGGTGAGATATTTCTGAAGAAATATAAATTTAAAGTCCTTATGATTGCTTATAGGCATTGATTTTTATTGTAAACAATATCTTACTGAGTGTATTTTTCTTGTGTACTAATTGTTGTAGAACACAGAGATCACTATAAGTATGACAGAGATATTAAAGTGTGAAAAGTTCTATAAACAAATGCATGCAGGAACAAATTAATTTATGATGGACGCAGCTTCTGAGAGATCCCCAATGTTAATGGAACATACACCGTACATACATGCAAAAGAGTTCAGTAATTTATTACTTAAGATTGCAATGATTTGTTTGGTTTCTCTGTATTTACAGACAACTTGATGGGATTATAATTTCTGTACCAAGGTCATTGAATAAACTGGCTTAGAAGTTGAGTTCTGCAACCCATCCTGTGTGTTGTAATATCATGGCTGCAACACTGTGACAGATACACTGTATTACATTATTAAGAAACACATATATTAACTAATTATTTAAGGTGCCTGTTAAATTAATCAGTTTTTCTTAGAGATAATTTACTCATGGTTTATTTAAATAATTGCTTTTTAGGCTTTAAAATGATATTTATCGTGTTTGTAAATCAATTTTGTGATAATCTGCATTGGACATGGCATAAATTAATATTTTGCCAACACGAAATGGAGACAGATAGCCTTGCCATTTGCAACGTCCAATAAGGCTAATTTGTTCCCTACTGTTGTACAAATAGTGTTCTCTTGTTTATAAATTATTTCAATCTGTTGTTTAAATGATTGCCTCATAACCCCTATGTCCAGTTTGGTGCATGTAGGATATTGATGTATTGTTTATCCATTTTGCTGTAAGTTATCTTAATTGATGTGTCAATCAAAACATATCTTGGATATGCTGGGCTCTTCTGACAAATGTACCTATGCCTCATAACCTTTGAGTGCATTTGGTTGTGTAGTGCAGACAAAATACATGTACATAATATAACTTACTCTTAGCTTGCTTATAATTCTTGTTATAATTTAATCATAGCAAAATTAATTAATGGAACCCAATAACAGCTCCTTTAGTCCACAATCTCAGTCAAGAAGAAGAACAAATTACATTGAAATTGAATAATAAAATTATTATTAGAAGCCTATGCAAGTATTCATGATCAGCAAAAAAAATATAATTACCATTCATGCAAGAGTGATTTTGCTTATTGCAAACCCTTTCAGCAGGAGGAGACTCCAGACAAAAGTGAAGATGGCTAAATGTATCTTTGGGGACAAGTTAGAAAACAAAACTTTACAACTTTTCACATATGTATACTATTTTGGTATTTTTGCGAGATTTCATTTGGTAGAGATTTAGGGACTGAATATTGTAACCACTGCATTTCAATCAGTCCCCACAGCAAAAAAATGTTTAAACTTCTTTTGTGTGGGAGTCCCCATGTTAACTAAGAAAGAATATAATGATTAATAACAATGTCTTGTCCTTCTGAATAAGGTAGGAAAGAACACGAAATGCCACCAAAAAGCACAGAAGACAGTTCTGTTATGTGATCAAGATTTTTAGTGGCTTCCCAGAAATCCTTGAAGTCATTGCTCTATATTTCACAATCACACCATCTTACACCTCGATCTGTTGATGTGATCATATTTCCAGCTGAAACTATTAAATAGTTCGCAATTTACCTCACATACATGTTCGATTATTTTCATTAGTAACAGCATTCCGAAAAAATAACTGAGGAGTTCCGCTTTTAGGCTCGGCTAAATCTATATATTACCTTTAACTGTATCTTTTTACAGTCACTTTTGGGAAGTGTCTTAAGGCTATGTAGAATTCCAGTATTTTTTAAAAGGTAGACAGTATTAATAGCATATTTTATGAAAAAAACTGAACTATTGATAGACGTACAGCATGAAGGCAAATAGCAATGCACGATTATGTTACAAAATACATGTACAAATTCACGCCACCATTGAGTCAATTGTAAACATTGTAATATTTAGATTTAGCCAAGCCTAAAAGTGGAGCTCCTGGGCCGGGTTGCTCAAAGCCCGAGTAAGCTAACCCAGGATTTTGATGTGAGTTTTGTAACTTTGCATTGAGGTTCTCTGTTTATAATGTCTGGCCTTCTGTTTTGAGTTTCAATAATCTCAAACTACATAAAACATAAGCAGTGAAAAACATTAGTATACCTTCTGAACTCGGCCCTGATCAATAAGTTAACCTAGCCTGAGCCCACAATCCAATAGAAAACCAGTACTTTGTCAGCGGTCAACTTTTTAAAATTATGTGACCATGATGAGCTCTTAACCTGAGCCCGTGATATGGTCACATACTGGTCAGCAGACACCTTGTTTTGACAGCTGTCAATTGCCCATGACATGGATGTCCAATATCATACATGTACGATTAAACTATGGCCGCCATGTTCCGCGGCGTTGGCTTTGTTGGGCGCACCCGCCATGATCCACACTGCTAGACATGTTGACCATGAAAAAATAGTTGTATGGTTTTCTATTTGTACGTGTGCATGTGGTTCTATTTCTATATTTATGAGGCTCCGCCAGGAGCTCCGCTATAAAGGTGGCTGTGTCATAAATTATTGTTTCATAAAAAATGGAAGGAAGCAATAAGTTCATAGTTTCAGGTTACCGTGTACCTTGAGAGGTGTTTCGCATCCAAGAGAAGTATGCTCCCCTTTAACACTGTACTGTAGATAACTAAACCCTTATATCAAATTAAAGCTTATAGAGCTAGTTATCAAACGAGACCAAGAATTTTGAAATAAAATTAATTATCCAATTATCCAGGCCCTCTAACAGGAGCGTCCAAATCACCTTTAGAAAGCTACAGGTCAATGCAATTTTTTTGCTAATTTAATATGCTACTCAGGTTCTAGACCCAAAGTGCTTAAACCATATGTCTGCATTTTGCCATATTCAATTTCAGTGAAAATAAAAGTTACAGAACAATTTTGAAATAGGATTAAAAAATATACGAAGTGATTGTACAAAAATCACTCTTGGAAAAAAAAAAAATTCTAAATAAAATATCCCCTGACATCTTTTTGTTGTTTAAATGTCAAATTAGCTACATCGCTTAGATGCATGACACTTCACAAGGCATATGGTAACCCTAAAGACACAGCATTTATGACAGAGTGATTCTAAAGTATATCCTTATTCTAGATCTAGACTACACAATTATATTACTGTCACTCAAGACTGCATAACCTTCATGATCTAAAGGCAAGGACAAGATCAGATCTACTGACTTTTCCAAAAAGAGGAAGCTTGGGGTTGCATAACCCCAAGATGACTTCACATCCCAATTTGTTTATTGTTTTTTTTTTTTTTAACCAGCACATTCAATACAGACTAAGGACAACAAAAGAAAAGCCACTAACTGGAATGCAAACAGTTTTAAGACCTAAATGGAAGATCAAGATGTCTATAATTATTTGGACCAGGAAAAATAAACATAAACTGAGAAGAAAGTTGAAGCCACTAGATGGAATGCAAACAATTTATAGACACTGCAAAACTGTTAAGGCAAGGTCAAGATCAGATCTACTGACAGTTTTTTTTTTTTTTTTTAAAGAGGAAGCTTGGGATTGCATAACGCCAGATATGCATGTTTGCCAAGATGCCTTGACATCCAAATTTGTATGTACTTGTTTTTTTTTTTTTGTTTTTTTTTTAACAAGCACATTTATTATAGAATAGGGACAACAAAAGAAAAGCCACTAACTAAAATGTAAACAGTTTTAAGACCTAAATGGAAGATCAGGATGTCTATAATTATTTGGACTAGGACAATAAACATAAACTGAGAAGAAAGTTGAAGCCACTAGATGGAATGCAACAAGTTCTTAGACACTGCAAAAGTGTTACTCTTTCCTTTTCAGTCCAGACTGAAGTGTTATCATGTTCAAGATCATATATTTTATGAAAAGGTTACAAGGATCATATTTGAAATAATTTTCCTAATAGGCCTATTGCAATAGTGGACGACATCGCCTCAGCAAAGACAGGAAGATCTTCCAGTGTCATTTGTTGATTGCAATTATACAAAGTAAGTAAGAAAGATACCAAATTTACATTCTCCAGACCTGCTAATTAAACTTTGACAATCCTACCTGCAAGACAACTCAGAAGACTTGCATGAACTCTTCAGATCACATGAAATACATCAAATGAATGGTTCTTGATCCTTCTCAAACAGTACTCAACAATTGATGACACAAGATGCAACTACACTGTATGGTACTGACAAACATGATGCCTGTGCTGACCTTTCATGAAAGCATATACATTGCTGATGAAAACTTTAAATAAGCATAGAAGCAAATGACTTTTGATTAATTAAATTAGGAAAAAAGTAGACAAAGAGTTCTAGAGCTGGTATTCTTGGTTTGTACTGTCACACAAAAATTAATTCGAATTGACCATTCAGTGGATAAATTCAAGACATTGTGATGTTATAGGAGATAAATAAAGAAGACGCCTTTCCAAGTTTTAGCTCTACAGACTGTGCATCTTCCCAAGCTTCAGATATTTGTTGAAATATTTTGCGCAAATTTACAGAGCCCAGTATGAAACTGCCATGTTGGTGTACCTCCATTGTACACCAACATTGCAGCAGGCAAATATTGTAAACATCTGGAAGTTACTTTGGATATCTAGGCGGCTGATTATCTGAACTGAACAAGCAAACATCTAAATATTAAGCACTTTTCCTAATAATTTAACTTCTAAAAAGGCTCAAAGCCACAAGATAAGTAAATATTTTTTGACGAATGCTTCCGTAGCTTTATGTTACTCACCACCGTAACTCTGAAATTCAAAATGTGCTTGTTTCCAGACAAAGCAAGCTATTAAGGTGAAAAGTTGTTCAAAGACATAAATTTATACCCCTCTCATGCCTGATGAGGATAAAAACTTTAACTGGTGCCTCTTTAGTTTTGGATTTTAGAAAATGATCATGTCACGTGCAAATGAAGATTATCCATGAGGTCAGATTGGGTAAGACTTGAGTCCTAGATTGAATGGTTTCATTAGCATGAACATCTCAATATTAATTTTATTTCAAACAAATTAGAACCTAATTGATGCTTGAAGTACAAACAGCCCTATGCATTTTAAGCTTGCTCGCCAAGAGGAGAGGAGTGACGTGAGTAAACAATTGATAATCTTTTATGCTGTACTTTCTGGTTGTGACTCCTGCAAGTCAAAACTTTGTAAGACAGAAATACCACTAACAGCTTACTTGTTAGGAGTTCAAGCAAAGTTTCCCAATAGTGTATTCTTAAAACACAGGAAACACTATTTTTCAAAGAAATACTTATTACAGTCAAACTCACAAAACCATGAACACCTAAAATATGCCTGGAATATTTATTGTGTAATAATCAATCACAAGTGAGATCTCAAACCACACAAACCACAGAACAAGGATGTATTGCATAGGTCACGGAACTATAAATCCATGTATAGTTTTGGTTTTCGCTTTGTCCCAAGATACACCCTCTGTCTTTATATATTACTGAAAGTCTAAATAATTGCTATCCTTTTGTATCACGGACCACATCCAGTATTTAGTTTGTGGGATTTTGAAAAACAAGAATCCCCCCGACGCATACAGTTACTCAAGTGAAGTGATGGTTAATTTGACACAGCTATAAATAGGGATGAATAAAAATTTAAAATTTTGGTGGTTTCACTGACCTTGGAATCATCTTTGGTTAAACTAGCAACTCAATTTATTTTAGCAAAAAATTACAATCCCTTGGGCCCAGTGGTTCGGTGATCTAAAAACCTTGGAAAGATTGACCATGATGAATGCAAATTTTGTTAATTTTGCAATTAGTTGTGGCAAACAGTAAACACCTCAAATTTTCCCCTGTTCCTTCCCAAATAAATTTGCACTTGATTCACATATTATAAAATATAATGGAAGACTTCTATTTTCATCAATATCACTCGTCGCTTTTCGTCGTTGTCAAAATTAGTATAATGAAACAAAATAATGAAAGTACTGATTTGGATCGTTTGTGCTTGAGTGATTCAACGGCCGCTAGTCATGTCAGCCCAGCACATTGGTTTGTGAAAACAGTTTTCTCACGTTAAAAATATCCCAAACCCTCTTCGCTAGTGTTTAAATAGCCTGTAAGAGCAATTATCTAATTTCTTGTGTAACCGAAATAGAGGATTTATTTTGAGACCGGTCACAAAACAAATTTGTTCCATGACCGATAGAAACTCATCTGTTTCTGTGGTTTCTGTGGTTGTAAATCTTGCTCATGATTGGTTATAACACAATAAACATTCCAGACATATTTTAGGTGTTCACGGTTTTGTGAGTTTGACTGTAAGGCTCTCCAATAACTGCATAGGTACCATGCACTTCAATTGTACAATCTTATAACAGTGATTGGCCTTTTTAGGGACTACACATTATAGTACATTGGCCAAAATACAAATAGTCCAAAAATGAAGAACAGTCTAGGAAGTAAATTTAACAAAGCCTGCAATGATTACAGAATAATTAAGCCTTGTTATTGTTTTATTCAAGCACCACATCCTTAGTATAAGCTTTTGCTGACAAGGATAGTACAGATCTGGAACAATATTCCCACAACTCTGGTTACCACTGTACTATCTAGTGAAACCACAACCTGCATGCCTCTTGTAAGATTTGTTTGTCAAATAGAACCAATAAATTGTATCCATTTTAGCATTCTGCAAACAGAATATAAGTGGACATAAATAAATAAACAAATTAATTATTCCAAATTATTCCATTAAATTACTGTAACTATCATAATAGGCACCTAATTTGTTATAAACTACAACTAGATTCTAACATGGGACCTACAGAAATTTGATTACCTATGGTATTTTGAACTTCAACACCCAAAATTTAAATACATTG
>NC_138150.1:8644155-8656655 GCF_964199315.1 Orbicella franksi
GCTCTTAGAATGAGTTTGACGGCTATTAATGCAGTGTTCGACACTAACTTTCTTGCTAATTTGCCCTTTGGGCAACTAGTTCTGTTTTTGTTGGTTCCCCGTGTGTCTTTTTAGTTGCCTACCTGGTAGACTTTTGTTGCCCATTAGCACTCACGAGAAAATTTCAACTTGCAGAAATGCTCAACTTTTTTATAAACTTGCCTTCTTGTTTTGGTGTTGCAACAGTGATTCATTGGGTGATTAATCAGTCATAGAGTACAACCCTCACAAGATTTTAAACATCCATGAACTGTGCCCACACATTTTGATGAGACTCCACTTTTCTAACAAATAGACCCAGTGAAGCACTTTTACTGGTCAAATACAATGAACCAACTGTCATGAATGAAAACATAGTTTATGCCCAGAAGCACATCATTATCATTAATATTATTGTTATTATTTTTGTTGTCATCGTTGTTGTTTTTATTGCTATTTTTATTTATTATTATTGTTATTATTAATAATTGTCTTTTTAACTATATATTAAGGAATGGCAAAAAGATGGCTCAGCCTGTACCTGTAGTGCCTATTTTGTATTTGTAATCATAGATTAATAAAACTGCTTCTCTTCCTCACCAGAGATCAGTCGGGGAGTAGCTTACAATCCTGACAACAGTGCCCCATTTCTTTTTAAGTCACAACAGTAAAACTTAAAGCCAAAATATTGCCGTACCGTACAATTTGTGTGGAAAGACTTTGACACAAAAGTTATTTCCAAATACTGTTGCAAAATGCATCTTTGAAAATTCAATGAGGTTATCAAGCATTTTATAGTATTTTAAGAACTAGGGATTAATGCTTTTTACAATGCAGCTCAGATATAAGCGAACTACGCATACGCGTATCATACGAGCGTATTTTGCGTATACGCGTATGTCAATACGCGCACATATACGCGTATATACGCGCATATATACGCGTATATACGCGCGTATATGTCTCTTTGTTATGCATCCCCACAAGTTTCTTTATGTGAAGCATTGTTAGTCAAACAAAGGGCATTATGTTTCTTGAGAATGAAAATGGCTTCAAAGCGAAATTTGCATATTGTTAAAACGTCAGCCGGTCAATAAAAGCTATCATATTTCGATCACTTCGCAAATTCACCGACAAACTACCGTTTATCAACACTTGATCTTAAGCTACTAAAAATGGGAAGAAAATTGATACAGTCGCTTGAACTCCCTATTTTAACACGTGAACTTTATGTTCTTACAAGTAAAGATCTGTGTTTCGGCACGTGTCGGCAAGTCGTTTGCGAAATGTTTATTGTCTGAATTAGCGTTCTGAAGATCCTAGTCGAAAAAATGATATCTCCGGTTATATTTGATACAGATCATGCATTCAAATGGTAAAATACTCTTTCCTTGACGAAAAAATTGTTTATCAAAGTTTCTATGGTGCGCCGCTCACGTTTAGTTATTTTTTCTTCAAGTTTCGGCACGCGTCGGCAAGTTGTTTGCGAAGCGTTTATTGTCTGAAGATCCTCGTTGAAAAAATGATATCTCCGGTTTTATTTGACACAAATCGTTCATTCAAACGGTAAAATGCTCTTCCTTTTACCAAAGTTTCTATGGCGCGCTGCTCACGTTTAGTTATTTTTTCCTCAAGTAAAAGTTCTGTGTTTCGGCATGCGTCGGCAAGTCGCTTGCGAGATGTTTATTGTTTGAAGCTTTCCGAAGACCTTGTCGAAAAAATGATATCTCCGGTTCTATTTGACACAAATCGTTCATTCAAACGGTAAAATGCTCTTTCTTTAGCCAAAGAAATGTTTATCAAAGTTTCTATGGCGCGCTGCTCACGTTTAGTTACTTTTTCCTCAAGTAAAAGTTCTGTGTTTCGGCATGCGTCGGCAAGTCGATTGCGAGATGTTCATTGTCTGAAGCGTTCCGAAGACCTTGTCGAAAAAATGATATCTCCGGTTCTATTTGACACAAATCGTTCATTCAAACGGTGAAATGCTCTTTCTTTAGCCAAAGAAATGTTTATCAAAGTTTCTATGGCGCGCTGCTCACGTTTAGTTATTTTTCCTTCAAGGAAAAGTTCTGTGTTTCGGCATGCGTCGGCAAGTCGCTTGCGAGATGTTTATTGTTTGAAGCGTTTCGACCTTGTCGAGAAAGTGATATCTCCGGTATCTGACACAAACCGTTCATTCAAATAGTAAATTACTCTTTTCCTGACAAAAGAATTGTTTATCGAAGATTCTATGGTGCGCCGCTCACATTTTGTTATTTTTAATTTTCTTCGAGGAAAAGTTGTGTGTTTCGGCACACGTTTCCAAGTCGCTTGCTTGGACCGTGTTCAGACTTTGTTTCGAGAAGATGTTATCTTTCGGTTGTGATGTTTGCTCCATGAAGATGGGATTGTTGAAGCGTGTATCCCCGGTTCTATTCGACAAAAAAAAATAGTAAATTTTTTATTTAACGACAAAATACTCTCTCTTTTAATCAATATTCAGTCAGTTAATTTCCAGTCAAGTGCCCAATTGCAAAATGTTAGTTTCAGCTAACATTTTGTTTAGTCTGTAGGCATACGCGCGTATACTGTGTACGCGTATTCAAAATAAAGAAAACTCTTTCTCGCTCTGTGGCAAGCTGTCAAGCCATTGAAAACAACAATGACCTGATAAGAAAAGAAGAAACAATAGGTTAGCTCATACATACTAATCAGGCATACGCGTATATGCTGTATACGCGTATGTGCGTATATGCATACGCGTATACGCGTATTGGGCTGACGCGCATTACGCGTATATTTTGGTTCGGATATATCTGAGCTGCACTGTATGGTTCGCACGATCACTAATCGACTAGCCACTTTTATTTAGCAAGCTTTGGGGCAAGCTTCTCACAAAATTTGGGTTCATGGCTTGTTTTGGAAATTAGAGTCAATTGTAGAAACTTTCAGTGAATGTTAGAGTTGAGTTTACATGTCTTTGACCTTTAAGTTAATACTTCTGAACTTCTGCTCAAATGATTTCCCCAAAACTTGGGCATGGTTTGTATTAAGTCAGAATAAGTTGGTTCCAGAAATTGAGTAAAAGTATGCCAGCAAAATTTTTTTTACTGGTAGTGTTGTTGTCCAAAAAATGGGGTCCAGTCAAACACCAGTAAGAATAAAAATATTTTCCCCAGTAAGTGGAATTAAGTAACATTATCACCGCGTGAAAGACAAAATATTTCCCAAAATTTCTTAGCCAACACTTCAAAGCCCCAAAATTTATGTTGCAAACTTTGACATGGGGTAGTGTGCCCACAATAACTGCAGAACCACCTTAAGTAATGATGAAATGGAATCAATAGAATAACCATGATAAGAATGGTGTTATCCTTTTGATACAATATTAATAACAAACAGTGGGGCTTGACTTTTCAAAATTACGGAAAAACTCAAATTGCAACTAGGGCCACCAGATCACAGTTTTCAAGCAACATACATTTAAATAGAAAGGAATTGTTAGCCAAATTAACTTTAACTAAAAATAACAGGCACTTTTTAAAAATAAAGTGGTTTGCTATTAAACAGTTAAAAAACAGTTCCTTTATATTGCTATATGTAGAAACATAAAAAATGAAAAGGGTTTGTCAAGCACAACTTGATACACCACCACCACCCACATAAATTATGATACTCTCCCATGTAGATGTGGAAGGAAAACACCTTGTTTTCACTCTAAGAGGAACTGGGGTTTGCAAGCCCTGACAGTTGTTCAGATTGGTTTCTTTGGAGTTAATGACAATAAATTGATTAACACCAAATTAATTAAGAGAGCACTCGACAACCAAATTGATGGCATTTTGTTGGGTTCTTCATTAGGCCGTTGTTTTTTTTTATCATGACAGAACTCAAAAATGATATTGTTCGTAAAATGCTTGACAGTGGCCTTATAAATGAGTAGTTTTATGGACGTTATTTTGAAGATATGCTGTTGATGGACAAACCAAATAAATCTGACATGTTTTACAGTCAACAAATTTGAAGATGGCTTGATCCATTTCCTGGACATTTCTCTGAAAAGAACATCCATTGACATTTATAGGAATCACACAAACACTGGACAGAATGTCTTGTTTTCTAGTCAAGTACGTTGACTTGCCAAAATTACTTGGGTTAGGCCTTGTTGCACCAGGCTTCTCGTATATGTGAAATAGACTCTCTCATTCAGAAACAAAGAACAGTGATGAAAACGTTCTGTTAGGGAATGGCTTTCCTAAATCTGTGGCTTCTAATCTTGTGAGGTGTTTCAGACAAAGTAGCTCGGAACCTAGAACATCTTATCCCAATAACAACAAGACTATGAGTTTTAAGGATTTTAAATTCTAATGTGGGGTTTAGGACTGGCACTAGTTTTGCTAGGCTAATGATGCAATTTTGAAAGCAGATGGGAGCTCCTCTGGGGGCCTGTCCAGGAATCCCCATCAGTGTCCCAGACCAAAAATGGCATGTGCTTTTAACTATTACTTCATCTCATGCAGGAAGGAAGTGATGTCTGAACAGTTTTCATTGAAGTGCCTTGAAACCAGAACCAGAGTATTAACAATATTACAAACAACGCAACAAAGAAAGTACAGGATGCAAAACAGAGCACAGTGATGCAAACCCAAATGCAAGTTAATTTTGAAACCAAATTGAAAATTGCTATGTAGAGTGAGACAGATAACTGCAATCACAACTGGTGGTTTGCTATTTGCGTGAAAAATTAGCAGACATTAAGTTGAAGGAAGTGAGTTTATAGAGAAGTCCATTTGCATCATATTAATCAAAAACTGGTTTTCTTAGTTAGGTATAGAAATACAGTATGTTAATAAGTAGTTTCTTAGAAATCGATTTTGAAATAAAAACTAGCGCTAAAAAGTCACGACGTTTCGACCTCTACGAGGTCATTTTCAAGTGAGTAAATTTTCTACAATAGCATATAGCCATAAATATGTTAAAAACAACTTATAATAGATAAAAATGTGGCGAACGCTAAAATGTGATAAAATATCTGAAAAAGTGTTAAAAATATACAATGGAAAAATAAAATAATCTTAGCAAGAATTGCTCTAAACAAATAATTGGGCGCGAATTGAATCGCACTGTTTGTTTAGCATTGGTTTCAGTTCTTTGATAAAAAAAAAAACATTTCAAAAATAAGGTAGCCAAATTTGTTCTGACACTTTCTTAAGATTCGAAAACTCTGTGCGATGTCTTCTGGCTCCATATCGTGCTGCTCTCTGAGGTGGTTTCCGATTGCCGGTCCTTTTTGTTCTTCAATTCGTTGGTGTGGGTGTCGGCACGTGTAACCGACATAGCCTGCATCACACAGGCCACGCTGAAATGAATACACCACGCATTGTTGACTAACAAGAGGCTGCTTGTCTTCCCTGACCTTAATTTCATCCTTGATCTTTCTACTTGTGTAAACTGGGTTAATATCTGCGTTGATCTTCCGACTGAGGTCAGCCAGCTGTTTACGTACTACGTTTGCAGATTTCTGGTCCTTGTAGGGCAACACGATTCTGACTGGGGCTTCTCTTTTATCAGCCACTCGAGTATGTGAATCCTCGGACACTTTTGATTCAATAAATCTACGAATGATTGACTGCACAAGGTCGTCAGGATAGCACAGTCGGGAAAAGATCTCTTTAAGGCGTTCACATTCCTCGTGAAAAAACTTCCACTTTCAAAATACAGTATGAATATTTATAATTTGAATTATAATAATATTACTGTTGTACTTTAGATTGTAATTCCAATGCTCTTTTTAAAAACTGATTTCAGTTTCATTAGGTAGTTTGGTGCTTTGGGCCCAAAACAGCAGCCTGAAAACGGTCCTTGTAAGTTGACAAGCCCTTGAATAGCCAGGAAGTTTCAAGAAATGGGCCCTGAAGAGGCAAAGGGCCGACTTCAGACACAACCTAAAGCGAGTTTCAATTAGTCCAGCAAATTTATTTCACTTTCCGTAGGAGGAAGGTAAATTCCTAAAGATAAACATGAAACGAATTACTACAAATAACTAACTGAAGACGGCAGAAAACTAAGAGGAAAACACAAACAGACGATAAACTAAACGGCTTACCAAAATGCTGGCAACGGGGTTCAGGGAACCAAGAAGATACAAGTGTACCGGACGATAAACTAGCACTAAACGAACATGAAAGGATAACACATATATACGCAACGAAATTTACATACGACGCGAGAAAAAAAGCATGCAGAATGTGAAAAAATACATCAACATACGGAACAAAAAAGGACACAAAGAAAACACGAAATAGCCGCAACAGGCCCCTTCACAGAAAGTTTCAGTTTTCCACAATATTGTTGTGTCTATTAATGAAGTAAATCCATCTCCATATCTTTAATAGCCTGGCCAAACCATACCTGGAGGCATTAGATGATATGATCGATGAGGAGGAGGAGGAGTTAGAAGAAGACAAAGAAGAAGAAGAAGGACAAGAGGATCAAGAAGAACAAGTGGAAGGGCAAGAAGAACAAGACAATGATGATGAACACCTCTAGAGAAAGTTAATAGAGGATGAGTTTAGTGACAGTGATAAAATCAGTATTTATTTCGTAGATTTTTTAAATTTTTATCAGGATTTCTTTAACAGATGTATTAATAAGTAATAATTAAGTAAATAGAGGATGAGTCTGAAATTGTTTTGATTGTTCTACATTTACAACAGCTTATTCAAATTAGCCCAAGCTCAAAGGCTGAAGAAAATATGTCATTACTTTTTTTTTTACTAAATGAACCACAAATCACTGTGTTGCCTGTGACTAGTTTGTTGGATCTAGATTTAAGGGACAAAAGAGTGACAGAACTTTTCATCTTTGTAATAAGAACCCAGCCACAGTCGTGCCTGACTAACTGCGTCCACCTTCCTTGGTTTAAATAAGCTAATCAAAATGCATGAATGGTGAAAATATCAAGCATCATGTAACCTGTTGATCAGTCGACAACTCCACCTTTCACATTTCTTTTCATAATTTGGATTTGCCAGATTTGAATGGAAGCCATAGGAAAGTTGTTGAAAACATGTCAAAAAATGATGAAAAAAAATATAATTTTCGAAAATGTTTGGATAAAGCAACGGTTTGTATCATACGTGAGCATTGCACATAATTCAAGCCAATTAATTCAAGGTCACAAGTCAGATTGTTTTGGTTCGCCCGTGTGTAGAAAGATCTATAAGATTCCAGTTGATAGTGATAATGGTAATTATACCTGCTCATGAAAACACCAGTTGTATAAATTCCAGTCTAGCCATAAATAAATAAAAAAAGATTTGTAATCTTCTTTGTCATAACTGAATTATGTTATTGAACTAGTATGAGGTCCGTGTTGGTAAAACATTGGTCGAGTTCTTCGCCTTGCAATGTTACGGCGAGATCCATAGACTTGTTAAAAAAAGAAATACCCATATCAGTATCCGACTAAAGTTTCATTCCATGTTCAATGGTAGATTCCTGAGGGGTGTGCCTACAAACGAGGACTAACAATAGAGCTATAAATCAATGAACATAATAAATCCCTCTAGGATTCTCTAACCGAAACAATTGATAGGTTGAGGTATCACTGAATTCCTAATTTTCAACCTTCTGCTTTCATTTCATCGTCTCTCCCGGTTAATAACACGTACCCGTTGTAGCTAGTTTCAGCCGATCCCAGGAATGCAAATCTCATTAGCAGTCAGTGCTCTCTCTGATAACCATAACGAGTACTTTTTAAGGGTATCAAGTCTTATATCGGGGGTTCGGTGATATTTCTTTCTAAAAACAAAAACTGAAATAGTGTTCAACATAACCTTGCTCAGCACGTTTGCGAAAATCTATTGGTTCCTTTCAGAGGTTTCTTTAAGAGCACTCGGCTAACCTCCAGGTACGATTTCCGTACAGCGCCATACATTAATTATGTATGCAACTATCTCAAACTATCACATTACACTCAAACAGCAATCGTGAAAAGAACGAGTCAGTCAAAAAATTGCATGCATAATTAATGTAAGGGGTGGTGCGAAAATCTTGCCAACCTCCCTGTCAAAATAAGAGAGCCCCTCTGCCAGTTTTGTCCACATAGTATAATTTCCACTGACAGAATCGCTATGATTACGATGACGACCACAAAGCGCTTTGTGGTGTATTGAATAGGCCACAAAGCGTTTTGTGGTGTTTTGAATAGGTCACAAAGCGCTTTGCGGTGTTTTGAATAGGCCACAAAGCGCTTTGTGGTGTGAAAAATTGGAAAAACCAAATTATTTCAGAAAATAGCTGTGAGATATTTGCGAGTCAACGAACCATCCAGTTTTCAATGTTAAATCCCAAAATAAAACACCACATAGCGCTTTGTGGTGTTTTGAATAGGCCACAAAGCGCTCTGTGGTGTTTTGAGTAGGCCACAAAGCGCTCTGTGGTGTGTTCAATACGCCACAAAGTGCTCTGTGGTTTTTTGACTACTACTGCTGTTTTGTAAAGCAAATCGAACTAGGAACAGTTAGAAAGCACTCCGGCCATAAAAATCTACTCGACAAGAAAATTTCTGTAATAAATGTTCGATGCTACAGGAGACGGCTTACCCAAAAAGGTTCAGTCAGCCTCAACAAACTTATACTGAGAAGAGGGCTTTCGCGAACCGGATTTCGTGTGAGTGACAAGATTGGGAATAGAGAAATACTGCGCAGATTGAGTGATAGTTTTACAGCACCGAAACTAAAATTGGTTACACTGCTTCTCAGAAATTTTGTTTTGCCTCTGTAATATCATTAAACGATCTGAATAATTTGAGGATAATCAAAGCGCGGAGTTTAATATTGGCTGGCCGGGAACACGCAGTTCGCAAACCGGAGAGCAACCACTGTTTAAATCTTCGATCGAACTTTCATGTTAAATTTAAACTGAAAATACACTAAGCGGTCAATTTCCGATAGAAATCTTGTGAGGTAAATGCCATTCTTGCAAATAGTCGCTGCATATTTACGTTCAGAGTCACTCTGGTTCAGAGTAGAGACATACAAAGTCAAATACTGCTTCCGAACGCCACCCCTCCAAAAATCAATTTTGCTCGAAGACCCAACTGCAACGGAGTTTAGTTACCAGTCTTATGCTGCGTGTTATTAGATAGAACACATGATATGATTGGCTCCGTATATCACATTACGTCAGAGGACATGTCTGCTACATAGGACATAACTGCAACGGTACAAAGGGCGACCCAACATTAGCGACTTACATACCGGGAAGCCTGGGTACTAGTTTCGCGGTTTGTAGGGACAAAATTTTCGCGGGAAAAATTGTAAATATGGCGGTACTTCATGAATTGTCATAGTTTTAAAAACTTTTCATCAGAAATTCGTCTTTGGAGGTAGAAAACCCTATGTAAAAGTTAAGGAAATACACATACCCGCTTTCAAGTTGTTGGCCATGCACGGCAGAAAGAAATTCAAAAATATGGAGAAAAGTCCAGAGTTTGACAAGGAAAATTGCGTGAAGCGGATGGCAGATATCGGAGCCTCTACATGAGCTTCAAAACAAGAACTAACAATGAGGATAAATCGATTATCAAGATATCCAGGACTAGTCCAGAAACTCGAGGCGAAGTCAGAAAAAGCTTACGTATTTCCCTGTAGTCTTGATTCTGCGGATATTCCACCGGCCACAGCCAAGTAGAGGGCAGCCAACGACGATTTTCCCAAGATCAACGATAAAATGTTTACTCAGTATGTTTCCATGAAACGGTAAGGTAGTGCTGGTCAGCAGAAGAAAGCATTATAAATGTTTACAAGTAGAAAAATTGTCAATGTCAAAACTCTTGTCCACGAGCGAGTAGTGTATGTGAAGGCTATGATAAAAAAGTCTTACGGGTCCATGCAACGCCCCACAGTTATTATGTTTGAAAATGGAATACCAACCAAAGCTCATTGTAGTTGTCCAGTAGGACTAAGTGGAATCTGTTGCCATGTATTAGCATTGTTTCTCTTCTTGAAACACTATCATGAAACTGGAGAGAAAATACAAGCCTTAACATGTACAGAACAACTCCAGAAGTGGCATAGGTCCTCACACAAGAGTTCTATACCAATGGTACCACTGAGGGAGTTAAAAGTTAAATCTGCTGTAAGAATTGAAAACAGAGGAGGTATCATTCAAGTGGCTGATCCCCAAAATAGCACGATGAAACGTGATGTTCAAAAAGAGAGATGAAATGAACAGTGGAATCATTAAAATTGAGGACACCTTTAAACCGTTTGAGCATCATGTGTACACAGTACTGGTTGAATCCACTGAACAACCCCTGACTTTTCAAATATCACTGAAAAAAAAAAAGACCCATCCGATGTGATGCATTTCCAATGAGGGCTTTGCCTGTTTTGGTGTTCTTGTAGTTACAAAACATGAGAGAATTTAAATCAAGATTTGATACATGCTGAAATTTGAATTCAGTACAATCGAGGATCATGTCTGTGAGTCCATGGCCAGTCTTCACGAAAATGTCTGGAATCTTCTTTAGTAAAAACCCAGCTTCAGGCTTAAGGTTAATACAAGTGAAGATTGTCTCAAGGAAAACTATCCAACTAACAAATATGCACTGAATTGTGCTCTCTCGTACTTAAAGCATAAATTCCATCACACCCTGATAGAGAGAATGTCTACAGATTGTAAGCACTGCAAAGAGTTCTGTTGGTTTATCTAGAGATCTCTTCCCAGTACCTTTACAATCAGTATAGATAATGACATCACTGTAAGGCTGCACCCAATTCCAGAGAATGAATGAATCAACACCTTTATTTAAGTGTCAAACTAAAATAGCAGTAAATAACCACTAAATGGGGACACTATAAATAAATTAAAATTAATAAAACTATTTACAATTAATAAAACGAGTATGAAATTAATGACATTATTTACCTGTGCATGATTGTTGAGTGTGGCTTAGAACTATTTACAAATACATATAGACTTTCTAAAATACTTAAGTGTCTATTAAGTACGACATAAAATACATTCAGAACAATCAGCATCAGCCAGTAAGGAATTTAAATCAAGCTTTCTAATACGCTGCCTAAATACAGATAATGTAGGAAGGTCTTACATTTTTGGGTATTAGACTCCATAACTTTGGGCCAATGTGTCTGATGGAATGCTTGCCATATGTAGTCGTGTTAAATCTTTGCATGGCGAACTCCTTGTTTCTCAGTGAATATTTGGTGTCTGTCATATGGAGGAGGTCTGCAATATATTTCGGACAAATGTGTTTTTTTCAAAAACAGCCATATCCTGTAACCGTCTGTTATGCAGGGTGCACAGATTAGACATACTCAGTAATTTATCATTTTGAACTGTTCAACAGATAATCCACACAATTACTTAAATGTACGCATGTATTTGGCTTCTTGATGAGATTAGAGTAGCTAAGTTGCTCTTGTTGTAGCCTTTTTCCAGCAGTCTTCAGTTCCTCATTTTGTTTATTAGTATTTTGCTGGGTTTGTTCAATGTTTCGCAATTTAATTTTTAAACTGAGATTTTCAGTCCTCAGTTTTTTTAACCATGTCTTGAGCATTGGTCAGCTGCTCGGTCAATAGCTGCTTATATTCATCCAACGCACCCAAACGAGTAGATAACTGTCGTTAAGTTAACTTCCTTGACCTTTCAGCAGTTGGCTGATCTCTTTCTGCTGGAGCTTCTCTTTTTTTAGATCCAGAAACGACAGAACACCGCTTGGCCAGAAAAAGTTTCCTTTCAAGTCTACTTACTTTTCGTTTGGCACGCTTTGTTGCTTTTCTCTCCAGTTGAGCTTTCGCCTGTTTAAGCGTTTTTTCCAGTGTCACTAATTGAGAGGCTGGGGCAGGGATGTCAGGAAAATCAGCACTCGCGTTCTCTCTATATCCACGGCTCCAATGTTCCGCACAAATATGGCCAGAATGCCAGGTTATACCCGTCATTTGAAGAATCCTGGTGTAGGCAGCTTGAACCTCAGGGTCACGGGGCAAACGATAAAACTTGGTCGATTCCCTTTGAGGATTTCGCGTTCGTAAATTGTTGGTACAGAATGTTGAACAACAAAACCACTTCACCATTCTTTCTTGTCACACTGCCGCCATATTTGTTGTTGTCCCTACAAACCGCGAGACAAGTACTCAGGCTTCCCGGTATGAAAGTCCTTAATGGGACGATTTGTGTAACCAACGTTCGAAGAGATCTAGGTAGGAAAAGGTCGTGGGGCAGGGGGAAGGGGTGGCCTCTTAAGTTCCCCTGAGATCTGCCCATGAATTAAGGCTCAATTTTCGTTTTCATTATCACATCAAACTGCGGGCAGTCTCTCTCTTCCTCGAAAGTCCATGGAGAAGAACGCAAAACAAGTAAGCGCACGAGCGAGACTCATGACTGTGGCCGCACACACGAGGAATGTATTCAATACAGAAAAACACCTTCTCTCTTCTTCTCACACGTTGATTTATTTAGTGCATACAATTTAG
>NC_138150.1:8659155-8701655 GCF_964199315.1 Orbicella franksi
GTCTTCGCGTCCGTGTGACAAGATTTTTTACCTGCATGTGGAGTTTTCACTATTTCTCATTTTTTCTTTATCCCTTCGTAGGGTTATGAGGACCTTCGCCAAACAATAGAGTCTTTGCAATCGGCCCTTAATGTTTCCAAAGTGAAGCAGTCCTCGCCTCTCGTCCTGCCGCGCTTCTCGATCCTTTCGCCCTCCTTGCGGCCTTGGAACAGCTATCCGACCACGCTAGGGAGGCGAACCACCCTCAACGTAAGAAGTTTGATGCTATTTTTAAACAGTGTCGCCCCCTTGCAAACTCCAACTCGCTTGCTGAAGTGGTACTTCAGCTCCTTGGGGATAAGGAGGAAAGAGATGTGGCTTCCCAGATCCGAAAGATATTTAAAGGCCACCCATCTCCTAGAAGTTCAGCTCCAGGACAGGCCTTTGATTTTTGGGGAGACAATTCCGTTGTCCCGCGTCCAGGCCCCTATCCGGGGGTTGATTTGGTCGCGGTGGACGTTTCAGGCCACAGTTCTACCGACCGGGGACCCTTCCTCGACGTTGTTTTAACTGCAGAAGAGTTGGTCATTTTGCTAGGAATTGCCCTTTAGTCTCTAAGGCTGTTAAAAAGTGACGTTTCTTTGCTATATATTGGTTCCAGTGCCTTTTATCGTTTGCCTTGTTAGTTATTTCTGTGTTCTTCTGTAATGAAGTCCATGCCACATTAAAGTCTGCTTTGTCAATTATTTTGTGTTTGTTTCGCTTGTCTTTTTCTTTTTAAGCTAACCGCTGGTATGCCTTCGAAGGGGTCTTCTTATACCCTTAATTGCTCTGTCCCTGGACGGAGTATTTCGGGGCTGCTTCACGGTTGGCTTTTCCCCTTTTCTACATCATGTTTCATTGGCGCTTTTTTCGTTGTCCTTTTAGTTTAGGCAACCCCGTGCAAGAAACCTCGTTATGATTTTCGCCCGGACGAGGTCTCTTCAAATTTTGTTCAGTGGTGCAATTGGAAAGGGGGAAAGCCTCGCGTTGCAGGCCCGAACTCCTCGCCCTACATGGTCTCTAAGGGAATCGCTCTTGCCACTCCTCAAGGTGTTATTTTCCGAGATCCCAGTAGTTTTGTGGCTGGGGAACTGAGTTGGCACCAGTCTTACTGAAAGTTCATTCTGTCAGAACACCCAAAGAAAGATGAGATTTTATCCTACATCGTCTGCGGGGTCAACATTTCCGATTTTTCGTCCCCTTCAAAGGCGACTTCCAGAGGAAATTTTACAACTTTGCTACTCCCCCTGCGGCGTTTTTTCCTAATAGCAAATCGTGTCTTGATTTCGTAGAGTTTATTAGTTCCACTATCCTTGATCGAGTTAAAAACGGCTCACTCCTGGTTTGGGGAAAAGTTGGCTCTGTTCAGCCACCCCATTTGGTTTTGCCCATTACGATGGAGCCTACTAAGCTTAGAATGTGCCACGATGAACTTTTTTTTGAACTTATGGATTAAAGATCTTCCGCTTTCGCTGGATTACATTTTTGGCTTACCTCGCTATGTGTTTAAGTCTCATTTCCAAATTACTTTCGACGATAAAAGTGGCTATGACCACGTCAAGTTGTCGCCTGACAATTTTACTTTTGTGGGTTTAGAGTGGAAAGGCTGGCATTTTTGTTATAAGACCTTACCCTCTGGTTGGAAGGCCAGCGCCTACGTCTATCATACGGTCGGTTTGGCGGCAACATGTCATATCCGCTCTCTCGGTGTCCCCTGCAGTCAATATATTGACGACCGCCATGTCGGCCAATTTTCAGCTTGCCGAGGCTGCTGCTTTTATTGTGTGTTCAGTTTTGGTTCGTCTTGGATACGTCATTGGCCTCTCCAAATCCGTTCCTGTTCCCCAGACTAGAATCAGGTTTTTGGGTTTTCTGTCTGATTCCATCCTTCAAGCTTTCCTTATTCTACAAGATAAGAGAATCGAGTTTGCCACCCTTCGTGACTCCATTCTCCAGTCCCGAGTAGTGTCTATCAAGACGCTTCAGCGATTCGCAGGCAAGATTACCTCTTTTTCCTTAGCTGTCCCAGCTGCTCAGTTATACGCGAGAGAAGTTTACCGCGCTATTTCTCTGGCAAATCGTTCCTCTCGGTTCATCAAAGTTGTTGGTGACCTTCGTTCCGAGATAACTCATTGGCGGTTTTTAGATTCTTGGTCCGAGCATCTCCCCTGGATGGATGAGCGTCATTTAGTAGTGAATGTAACCAGCGACGCATCCCAATACTCGTGGGGTGGCATAGCTTACAATCCCTCCGGACCGCCTTTAGAGACTCGAGATATTTGGAGAGAAGACATCAGAGACAAACCTATTGCAGTTAAGGAAGCCCTCGCACTCGTCAACACTTTAAAAGCTGGAAAGTCGGTTCTTTCAAATTGTCGTGTGAACGATCACGTGGACTGCCTAGCGCTCGTCCAAGCCTGGGAAAGACAGGGGCGCAAGAGTAAACAGCTGAATGATGCCCTCAAGGAATTGTTTCAGACTCTTCTCGCCCAGAATATTTCCCTTTGTTTGCAGTTCTTGCCCTCTCCTCTCAACCAGGCTGATCCTCTCTCTCGCGTTTTGTCTGATAAGGATTGCATGCTTGCCCCCGCCTTTTCCAACACCGGCCTCTCGCGGGGTCAGTGTATTTGCTCAAGATGTGGCCAGCCAAGAAAACGCATATGTTTTTCCGCCATTCATCTTAGTTGGTCCTCTCCTCCGTTTCCTCGACAAGGCCTTGTTCTCGTTCACTATTGTGGTTCCAAAACTGTCTCCTCTTCCATATTGGTGGCCTCTTATTCAAGCAAGGGCATCTCATTTTGTTGTCCTGGGCCATAAAGCTGATCCCGATATTGTGTTATTTCCATTTCTGCACCACGTTTTTTCCACACGTCCTTTACCTTGGGATTTGTATGCTTTCAGGATTACCAACTCTCTTCCGTCTGTCCTTCCTTTAGATTCAGCGACCTAGAATCTGGAAGCCGGCAGCTCCTTGCCTTGATTGTGGCTACCTTAATGATGCCGATTTCAACTTTTGTCAGAAGTGCGGTTTCCGCCAGTTTTGTTCAGTTTCCCAACATCCTTCTAAGCGGTTAAAGATCAACTTTCAAGCAATCAATGATCGTTTGAAACATCTGGCTGAAGCAAATTAAGTCGAACAAGAGTTATGAACGTCAGAAGTTCTCTCTTTACAAGGAACTTGTAAATTTTCTTTCTTCTCTCCCGGTTCCAAAAGCTCTTCCTTCCGCTTCTCCATCAGACATTAAGAAGTTTCTGGTGTGGAAGGATAACTCAGGAAAGACCGTTGTTCACCTTTTGGATTGTCCAGGCCTGGGCCAGCGCCAGCGCGTCTCCTGTTCATGTCCAACCAGGTTGGCTACTGGAACTGTGGACAGCTTAATTGGGAAACTCAGGTCCATTTTTGTTGAGGAGAGTTTGGGAGGGAAATGGGACGACCGATTAGGTATTGGAAATCCCGTCTCCCATCCCTCTATTAAAGCTTATTTGAAGTGTGTACGAGAAGAGCAAGCCCAGGCTCGAGTACAGCCTCGTAAGGCCGTTCTCCTTTTTACAAATAAATTTTTGGCTATAGCGCGTTCAATCCTGTCTAAACTTAGAAAGCCCTACACTTCGCCTTCGCTTTTGTATATCCTCAGTAGGGATCTTAGTTTCTTTTGCATTGATTTTTTCTCTGGAAACCGTTCATCGGACCTAGGAAAAACCAAGTCTAAAGAAGTGCTTCTTTTTCCCAGCTCCTCCGGGTTACTCTTTAACCATACTTTTGGTAAGACGTGAAGGGGAAATTCTACACACTCTTTTTCTGTAAGGAGTTCTAGTAATTCTGATATTTGTCCAGTGCGTAATTTTGTGTTGTATCTAAATATCTGTCGTTTGATTAGTGTAGATATTTCTCAAGGATATTTATTCCGCGCAACCAGCAAAGCTGGCCACATTTCTGATAAACCTTTCATTGGTTCTTCAGTTTATAATCGTTTTAAATAGTATCTTAAGGATGCTGGCTTAGACGGCGGCGAAACTCCCCACAGCCTTCGCGCCGGATGGTCTATTACTTTGGAATTGCTGGGAGTTTCTAAGTCTGATATTGCTACGCACATAGGTTGGTGCTCTGCTAGCATGGTAGATCATTATAATGACTTGGAGCAGATTGTAAAACCCGGTTACCCAGCTGAAGTTTTGTCATCTACCGCTTCATCCTAGGCTTCTTCCTCCGCTACTCAGGATGCTATTTCCTTTTAACGGGATGTAAATGAACTGAAGAATTTCAGTCCGGTTTTTCCATAGTTTGTATTGGTTTTGTCTTTCACTGTTTTATGGCTTCATATCTTGAAGGTTGTAATGTTTGCAATAAAGCTTTTTAAGTTATGGGGAGAGTTACGGTCATCTGTGTATTTCGATTGGGACCCTACCGCCCTGCCTAGCTTTCGGGAGTAGCAGCCGTAGGGCTCGCTTCTTCCCATATCTTATCCTTGCCTGGGGCGTTTGGGAGGGAGGGCTCCCAGTAGGAATCTTTTACTATTCTCAATGGGGCCATCTCATACAAACGGCCCAAATCTCTCCGGGATTCAAGGATAAAAATCCCCGCGCGCTCGTAGTCTCCTGGGTGTTCTGTTTCACACAGGTTTTGTATAAATAGGCCTGTTTTGGCCTGTTTAATCCTCTTTTCGTTAAACGTTCGCCAGTCGATAGCTTGGCGTCCCTCCTTCCTCCCCGCAGCGATGACCATTGTTGACATCCTAAGTAGCTCCCGCTCCTTTTCGTTTCCGGGCTCGCTTCTTCCCATATCTTATCCTCGCCTGGGGCGTTTGGGAGTGAGGGTTCCCAGTGGGAATTTATTACTGTTTCCATTCCTCTCTCGCACGACTTTGTTGCGATCGATATACACCCTGACAAAACGACAACTTGTTAATGTTGGCAACTCCAGCAACTTTAAATTTCACATCTCAGAATAAATTAAATTGCACCATAAATGCAAATTAATAACGCCGGTAAAAAACCATCGTTGATTTTGAAATTATCGAGGAAGGTATATTAGACAGCAAGCAATTCTAATTGGTCTTTGTTTGTTATTTCTTTAAGAGTGATCATGAGAAGTTATTTCCAAAACTTGTGCTTCGTGTTTCATAGGGGTATCCAAACACCTCGAAACAATAAAAGCACTCGGCCTACGGCCTCGTGCTTTCATTTTTTTCTCGGTGCCTGGATACCCCGATGAAACACTCGCTCTCGTTTTGGAAATAATCATCACGAGCCAGAGCTAACCGGAAGCTCAAAACTTCGCCAGGTCCGGTTGCTATGGGCTGATGTCATTTATCTGTTAGGTTGCTGTCATCGCAAGACTTTTGCGGTTCTATTGTGGTTAGCGATAATTGCTTTCAGTGAGAGTAATTGAGTACAAAAGTAACCTGGTTATTTTCAGATATATGGCCACATAATTGATATTTTATAATAAATTTTCATAACGCGGGAATATTGCGCGGTCATATATATAAAAAAAAAAGACTTCGACTTCGAATGAACCCGTCATCGGTCGTTGAAAACGGACACAAAACGAGATGTGCCTCTGAGTTAGAAGATATGGCGTCTCTCTGACGCATTTGTGCGAAATTGAGCCAGTTTCCAATCGAATTTGCCCTGAGGAGTTAAAGAAGGCGCGTGGGTTTTCTTTTCACGGGAAGGGAAACAAAGGAGCTGCCCTGACTATACATTTGGATTGGTTTTCGCTTAAACCATAAAACAGTTGTTGAAAACCAAACGAAACCGCCAGCCACGATTGATTTATACATGAATTCATTCACCCAAAAACGACGGAGAGAACCAGAAAGTGTTTTCAGGTTGCGCTGCCCGTGACCAACCTCCCAGAGCATCGAATCAAGACAACAGCTTCAAAACTCAACAAGTCAAACGCACCAAGTTAAGTCTTCCGATTAATATTTTATTTGTATCATAACTTACACCCATTGTCATGCTTTTAGATTGAATGGGGACTAGATAGCTACTAAAATGTTAAATCACTATTTTCATTCGTGGGTTAGACCCTAAACTGAAGTCCATGGTACACCAGTTTTCTGAAAGACGAATCCAGATATATAGTAAAATCACCATGTAGCCACATATTATAAATCCGCTCTGGTTTTCCCACGCAAACGTCCTCGCACTATTCCTACGTTACCGAGTGCTACAGGATATTTTACAAAAACCGCATAATTTTTCAGTAATGCGTGACACTATACGAAACAAAAATAACAACAAAATCGTCATTTTCCCCTCCCTCGTTCATATCATACGAACATGTGACATACCCTTTTTCTGGTTCATCCAAGCTAAAGTCCATGCAATACAGTTGCTGAGTGCTTCGGGATTTGTAACAAAATCGTCATAGTTATTTTTCCGTCGTACGTGACATTATAGGAACATGTTACATATCCTTTTCTGGTTCACCCAGGCAAAAGTCCATGCAATACAGTTGCTGAGCTCTTCGGGATATGTAACAAAGTCGTCATAGTTATTTTTCCGTCGTACGTGACATTATAGGAACATGTTACATATCCTTTTCTGGTTCACCCAGGCTGAAGTCCATGCAATACATGTGACTTTCCAGGAGCGAAGCCACGTGTAGATTATGCCTTAACAGGCGCTTGAACCACTCGAACGCACATTGCAATTCAAAGAAACCAGGTCACGGTAAAATCAATAGTTAGCGTTTATTAGAAGGAGCGATGAATCAACAATATAGAAATCAGGATAACAAAATAGAGATGAACTTGTGATGTGAAGTCGTAGTAACGGTTTTGATTGTGTGGTTCGAACTAAAAGCAAAACGATACAAAAGGCTTATGTAAGCTAATACTAGTTAAGATACAAAACATAAATCAAGGATACCGATGGAACATAAATCTTAAACTATAACGACACGATTACAACTAAAATATATGTAGCAAAGACTTACTTTGATCTTGCTCCTGCGAGGGTAGCAATGGTAGAAACGATAGCTTAACACGATAGCGATGATAGCGATGGCGTAAAATAACAGCGAAAGCGTAGATGGCGTAACTAAACTGATAAACATGTGGTGTCTCTAATTACATGATTCCAAAGGTTATATTGCGAAACTTGCATTGATCACAGCAATCACAGCATGAATAGCAAAAACTTAAAAAATGTAAATAATCGTTAATAAGTAATAGTTATTTAAACAAAACAAAGAAGAAAACGAGTTACGAAAGTAACAATACAGTTGCTGAGCGCTTCGGGATATGTAACAAAATCGCCATAGTTATTTTTCCGTTGTGCGTGAAATTATAGGAACATGTTACATAGCCTTTCTGGTTCATCCAGGCTGAAGTCCATGAAATACCGTTGCTGAGTGCTTCGGGATATCTAACAAAATCGTCATAGTTATTTTTTCCGTCGTGCGTGACATTATAGGAACATGTTACATATCTTTTCTGGTTCATCCAGGCTGAAGTCCATGCAATACAGTTGCTGAGCGCTTCGGGATATGTAACAAAATCGTCATAGTTATTTTTCCGTCGTGCGTGACATTATAGGAAAATGTTACATATCCTTTTCTGGTTCACCCAGGCTGAAGTCCGTGCAATACCATTGCTGAGCGCTTCGGGATATGTAACAAAATCGTGATAGTGATTTTTCCGTCGTGCGTGACATTTGTAGGAACATGTTACATATCCTTTCTGATTCATCCAGGTTGAAGTCCATGCAATACAGTTGCTGAGTGCTTCGGGATATGTAATAAAATCGCCATAGTTATTTTTCCGTTGTGCGTGAAATTATAGGAACATGTTACATATCCTTTCTGGTTCATCCAGGCTGAAGTCCATGCAATTCCGTTGGTGAGTGCTTCGGGATATGCAACAAAATCGCCAAAGTTAATTTTTCCGTTGTGCGTGACATTATATTAACATGTTACATATCCTTTCTGGTTCATCCAGGCTGAAGTCCATGCAATACAGTTGCTGAGTGCTTTGGGATATGTAACAAAATCGCCATAGTTATTTTTCCGTCGTGTGTGACATTATAGGAACATGTTACATATCCTTTCTGGTTCATCCAGGCTGAAGTCCATGCAATACAGTTGCTGAGTGCTTCGGGATATGTAACAAAATCGTCATAGTTATTTTTTCCGTTGTGCGTGACATTATAGGAACATGTTACATATCCTTTCTGATTCATCCAGGTTGAAGTCCATGCAAAACAGTTGCTGAGTGCTTTGGGATATGTAACAAAATCGTGATAGTGATTTTTCCGTCGTGCTGTTTCCAGAATCGCTCGGCAGTTCTCGTAAAGAATTACAATATGTACTCGAGATTTCTATCGCTCTTGAGAGCTTTGACATAATTTTTGAGATAATTTCCTGACTGCCCATAACATTAACTGATTTTCAAAGTGTCGGTGCACATGATCTTCGAATTCGAATACTAGAAAATTCAGATTATTTTTGGAATCGCTAAGCAACAAACATGTATACAGAGAATACCCTAAACAGGTTTCAATTGTTGGTTTTCAGTGTCACGCAATTCAAAATAGATCAAAATCAAAATCAAAACCAGTCAATAGATAAACTCCAGAATCTGGGAAATGAAAGAAGGTAAATATGCAAAGAATCTCGCCAAAATTCTGGTCACAGCAATTTTTCTTATGCGAGATATGCGGAGAAATTTTTAACCCAAATTTATAGAGATTTGTATGGAGACGCCATGCTGGTGCCCATCCGTATGGGCACCAACATGGCGGCCGGAAACCAACAGAAATATCTGTCACTGAGTTTTGCTACAAAAGCGTGAATTTATCCCTCGAGAAACTCTAAACATTAAAATAATACTTTTTCTAAGACATGAACTGTTCAGACAGCCAAGTTCCCCGAAATAAGTCATTTTTTTTAACCATCATGACAGCTCTCTAGGCCGCCATGTAAATGCCGCGTCACGCAAAAGCGTAGTGTATCACAAAACCAAGAACCCATTCGGAGCGAAAATTTGTATGAATATTATTTTTCAGCTGCTCTTATACATCAATAAGGTAAAATCTCAGGAAGATCAATAGTTGTGTGGTTCGAATTTTAGTGACGTCATGTGAAAACCAGCAATTAGGCTTTCCGCGGAAAATCTGAGAACATTTCTGACTCTCGGACATTTCTGGGCTGCTGGGCATAGTCACTTCGCTTACTGAATAACAGTGATAACTGAGATTAGCGAAAACGTTTCATCTATACGTGCTCCGTAGCTTTACAAGGGTAAGAAATGTATCAAAAAGTCTAAGTTTTAAACTGGCGTTTGCGCCCCAACCTAGAAAACTCATTGTTTCAACGTTATTTTTTCTTTTAATCCAAATTCTTCACGTCAGTCGCGCGATTTCCCGAATCGCCGACTAGTAAAATGTTTTGTATCTTTCTGACACGATGTAATTGTCTTACAGTAAATATAATTTCACACTTTAGGATTATGACACATTCGTGCAAAACTTGACGCGTTTTGTGGAACATAAACGATCACCGACAGGGATATGACTACACTGGAATGTTGTAAGCCAATGGATATCCCGTGGAGATGTAGGACTAAAAGTTCTACATCTCCACGGGATCCCAGGTCTGTTTTTTGGTTGCTAAGAACGTCTGGCTCGTTATGCTTGAAAATCATGCATGGCGCACAACCTACAGATTATTCACTAATCTGTTAGCAGATTAGTGAATAATCTCTAGGTTCAGCTGCTACCCAGAATTAACAGTAGTCTTTTTTTTTTTTTAGCCAATGAGATGACAGATGGTGACTACAACGTATGATAATTTTAATTATTAACAACATCCAATTAAATAACTTAGGAGCTCCGCGTTTAGGCTTGGCTAAATCTATATATTATGTCAAGCCCTTCCAATACAAAGTAATTAATTCTATTCTCTACACTAACAGCAGACTATGCAAGATTGGATTTAGAATTAATGATGCATGTACTTTTTGTAATGATGAACCTGAGAATTTATATCACCTTTTCTGTGAATGCCCACAGTCCAAATCGTTCTGGACTGATTTCGAATCGTACTGGTACCATCTATCGGATCAGCCAATCCTTCTTTCTGCACAAAACGTTTTATTTGGAGTTTTATCCAAACAATGCCCTTCATCAAATTTATTAAACTATTTCATATTAACTGGACAATCATTTTTGTGGGACTGCAGAAGAAGCCAAACACTTCCTAAAATTCAAGGACTGCAATCAAAACTTAAGATTAAATATGAAACTGAAAAAAATATCAACAAGAAAAACTTCTTTGAAAAGAAATGGGTGCTCACTCCAATATAATTAATTATGCCCATCTTATTTTATTGCCTTTTTATTTTGTTGCTCATTGCTTTAATATGAATGTAAGTAGCATCAGTAATCATATTATTTTGTAAGTAGTGTAAGAGGTGATATCGTAAATGAAATAAGTATTCGTATTGTTTAGTAAAGTAAGTTATGCAAAAAAACAAAAAAAAAATGACTTTGGATGACTGTAGATGTCCTAATGGTTAATATTATTGGTTTATACCAAAAAAAATCAAATTTAAAACATACATTTTTTGTCACCACATGAACCTGCTTAATCTTATTCATCTGGAAAATGGAAACCCTCGAACTGGAAGTCATCTTCAAGTCCTGGTGGAGGAAAGTGTGCTCTAATGCAACACACTGCACATGATGGCAAAAGGACTCTTATTTCTTTGCCAAGAATACCCCAGCACCATCTGACAAGTTGACGATAGGCTATGTGCCTGTTAAGTTTATGTTGGGGACCTTCATAGGACTGAGAATACTGCTGCTTATATTGGTACCAGGCTGTCTGCAGCACCCATTTGTTGATACAAACAGCTTGGAAACCTGGATGCTGAGTTATACAAACTGGGGCTTCAGCAACCTCCCCCATCTCTACTGCCTCCCTGTTTTTGTCGCACATTTGAGGAAGCTCTGAACAGCACGTACATTCCTCATTTCTGTTCAGTATTTGGCAATTTCCACATGTACACCTAAAGTAAATAAGCTTTGTTTGACTTGTATTTAGTGCACAGTAAAAACATAAGAACCTACCCCAAACTTTTCAGGATAGCTTAGAAGGTTCTTTGTCATTTAATGTCTGAGAATCCGACCTAGTTAGGTATGCAACAGGTTCGGTCAGTAATATTTTCTTTATAGATTAAAAGGGGGCTGAAAACCTATCCTTTTGTAGAAGAATAGCAGAATCTAATCTGAAACTACAAGATTTTGGCGTTCTGATTGCGATAGAAAAGTTATTTGTTTCGTTTCAAAGGTAACGATGGCAATCGTTCCTTTTCTAAAAAAAAGTAGGTTAGCTTAAAAACTATGTTTCATAATCTTGTTACGGTTCTACAAAAAATGGAGTATACTGTGTTGTTGATAGGAACAGGGATTCAATATTACGGAATCTCGGTACAATCGACTTTTCTCCAGGACGGTGATTTTAAACTGGTTTAGTAAGGTCTAAAATATAGCATAGCATTGGATATTGCCTCTCTAAATGCTTGTGAGATCCCAATAGCTATGAATAAAACCAACAAAAACATGCAAGAGGGATTTTATTTTTATTTTTTTTTTATTATCATAATAAAAAAAAATAAAATAAAATCGAGAATTGCAAACAAACACAATGATTGTGTTTGTTTGCAATTCTCGAGCACGCATTCACTTGATTGAACCAGTTCAAGACTTTTTGGGTAAACAATTTGGTAAACATACATTCGATAAAGGACTGCTCAGTTGAATCTTTATCTCCGCAGTATAGACATTCATCGTCCGCCTTAATACCAAATCTGAATAATTCTTTCTTAGTTACTATCGTTCTATGGATTAATTTAAATTGGAACTCTTTGAGTTTAGTTTCCTTACAAATATTTTTTAGTTATTTAAAGATCTTAGTCCACACGTCCCTTTTTAAAGAGAGTTTTTCGCTCCAACGTTTAGGGTCCGTTTGATCTTCGGTGTGAATCTTGACGTTAAGCAAATTATAAAAGTCCTTTGACTTAGCCTTGTGCAGATTAATTTGTATTGATTCGTTGAGGGAAAAGATATTATTATGTCCGGTAAAAAATGATTTGTTGATGATGTCGGAGCACTTGGCTAGAGACCTTAAGCGTTCCGGAATAGCACTAACAACTTGATGATACTGTAAAAAATTGGATTCACAGGAATATTTATCACAAAACTCGCGGAATGTTAAAAAATTGCCACTTTCATCCAATAGGTCATTAATTGATAGAATACCCTTTTTAAACCATTCACTAAGGAAAATGGGTTTCCCGTCCACCAATATATCTTTGTTATTAAACAATACTAACTCCTGCTTTTGATCATGCGAGTAAATAGTTTTTAATTCGTTGAAGAAGTCTAGTATCTTCTTATAGAAGGGCGGGAGATCTTTCGAATAATTTGTGTCGTAGTTGCACCTTAGTAGAAAGTTTAACCCTCCCTTTCTTCTGAAATAGTGCTCTGGAATAATACACCAATTACTGTTGTCCGAAGTCCGCAACAGTCTCGGGATCCAGGCGAGTTTTAGGGCTTTTAACATAATATCAAAGTCGGTCATGTGTATTCCACCGTTGTCTGGATCTTGGTAAAGGCCTGATCTTTTTATTTTATCTTTTTTGTTTTTCCAGAGGAACTTAAAAGATTTTGTTCTTACAATTTCCACAATTCCTTTGGGAACATCCAGATTAGAGGCCGAATAAATAAGTTGCGATATACCCAAGGTTTTAATTAACATGGCTCTTCCAAATATCGTCAAGTCTCGTGAACTCCACATATCCAGCTTAGTTTGCAACTTTTGGATCTTTTTGTCGAAGTTGAGCTCGTTATTCTCCTTAATATTATACGAAAAATATATCCCCAATATCTTAACGGGGCTGTGGAACCATTTTAAATCCAGAGGCTTACTTCTATTCCTTTTCCATTTCCCCAACCAAAGCGCCTTCGTTTTCTTTACATTTAGGGACAGACCAGCAATTCGTTCGAAATCCCCAACAATTTTCAAGGCCATTTCTAAAGATTCTATGTCCGCATAGAATAGAGTTGTATCATCAGTGAATTGGGACAGCTTGATTTCCTTACCGAAGACTTTGATTCCTCTCACGTTGGAATCCTGACGTATCTTATTTGAGAGTACCTCTCCAGAAAGAATAAACAAATAAGGGGAGAGTGGGCAACCTTGTCGAACTCCTTTTGATGGTTTAAACCAACTGGTTATAAAACCATTGTTTTGTACCGCACTTTCTGTGTTCGTGTAGAATATCTTAATCCAGCACTTGATGTCACTACCAAAATTAAAATGGTCTAGAGTTTTCATTATAAAGGGCCATTCAATCGAATCAAAAGCTTTACGGAAGTCTAGGGAGGTTAGAATGCCAGGTAAGTTTTGTAGACTCGTATATTCCATTATGTCACTTATAAGTCGGATATTTTCCCCAATGTATCTCCCTTTTACGAAGCCTGTTTGGTCAGAGTGGATCAGGTTTGGTAGTGTCGGTTCAATGCGTTTGGCTATTGCTTTTGCCGCTATTTTAAGATCAGCATTAAGCAAAGTAATCGGTCTCCAGTTTGAAAGATCTAGGAGTGACCCGTCTTCTTTCGGAACTAAAGTAATTGTTTCCCTTCGTTGTGAAATAGAGAGTTCACCTTTCTCGTGCGCTTCGTTAAAACTTGCTATTAAATCGTTTCCTAAAAGATCGAAAAAACAGGTATAAAATTCAACGGTAAATCCATCTTCCCCCGGTGCTTTATCATTCTGAAAGGTTTCTAGTATCTTTTTGCATTCTTCGTAGGTAAGTGGACCCTCCAAGGTTCCTTGCCCGTCCTCTGAAAGCTTAGGCGATTTAACATTTTCAGTGAATGTGTCATAAGCAGTTTCAGAAAAGGTTAAATCCGAGGTATATAGGTTTCTATAATAATCTTCAATTTGCTCTAGAATCAGTGTCTCGTTGCGCGTAATAGAGTCATTTTGTAATCGAAGTTCACTGATAGTTTTTTTGTTGTAATTACTTTTTTCAAGATTGAAAAAATACTTTGTTGGGCGTTCACCATTTTCCATCCAGCGACATGTTGCTCTAAACATTGCCTGTTTTCCTTTTTCTTCGTAAATTGACTTAAGTTCCGTTTTCAGTCCGTCATACTCCCGTAGTACTCCATCGATGTAAGGAGAAGAAAAATTATCACAGATAATAACATCAAGTTGGTCTATTCTACGTCTTAATTCCTGTTCTCGGTTGCTGATACATTTTGCTTTATTTTTGGAAAAGGAAATAGTCGCAGATCTGATTTCCATTTTCATTAACTCCCAAAAGAGCCTCTTATCCGTCAATGGCTATAATAACTGCACGCGTGAGCGTATGTATCACGAACCTTACTCACATACTGCATGTCATTCAATTGGGTGTTGTTAAATTTCCAGAGTCCTGGTCCCCGAGGAGGTTTGTTGGGCCAAGATAGCGAAATATAAATTGCGTTATGGTCAGGTGCGATAGCATGGTAAATTTCCGAATTCTTTACATCCCCAGAGATATTTTTTGCAATTAAGAAAAAGTCAATCCTAGATTTAACTTTAAGAGATTTTGATTCGTACGTGAATTTGCGTAACTTTGGATGTCGCATTCTTTGAATATCCACTAAGTCAAACATTCCCATCGTTGTCAGAATGAGATTACGGTAACTGGACGGTTTCCACGGTGCACCTCCGATCTTATTTTTTTTTTGATAAAGTACAATTCCAGTCTCCCCCGACAATTAGCGAGGTGAGCTCTGATTTATCGATTATGCAATTGTTGAGCTCTTGCATGAATTGGAGTTGATTGGCCTTGTCATTAGGTGCGTAAATATTGCACAGTGATAGTTTTTGTCCATTAAGAGTGACTGTAATAAGCACTATTCTGCCCGAGTCATCGGCATAAGAATAATCAGCTTTTGGTTGTACAAAGGAATTAATTAAAATACACACACCTTTACTATGCGTGGTGCCATGTGAGAAAAATAGCTCGCCACCCCATTCTTTTCTCCAAATATTTTCATCAGCTCGTGCTGAATATGTTTCTTGTAAAAAATAAATGTTTGCTTTTTGATCTTTTAGGTATGAAAATATACTCCTCCTCTTGATTTGATCTCTGATTCCCCGAACGTTCAATGATAAGACGTGAAATTTGGACAAACTACCCGTATTCATATTACACGATAGAAAAGAAAAAAAGGAATTAAATTACGAGAAAAAAAAATACAAAAACTCCCTAAAGTATAAACAATCCAGACAACGCACACAGACAAATACACACAACAACACAAAAGAGAACAACTAAACCTTTTTGCAAGTAGGGTAAAGAGATAAGTCACAGTTCCAAACAGAGTCCGTCCCCTCTCCCAAAATAATTCTAAAAGCAGGCTACAGATTCTCGAGGTCCTCTAATTCGATGATTTTGATGGGTTTCCCGTTCGGCGAAGTCTTCACGTAAATTGTTCCGTCCATCGACCATGCGCTAAATAGTTCGCCATCTCTACTTTTCTCGTTAGCTCTCGACATGATGCGGCGACGATAGGAAGTTAAGTTTTCGCTGATGAAGATCCTTGTCGACTGTACTTTCGTTGCGTAAGAGGAGTCGGGGAAGAGGTCGGCCAGTTTGACGTGTTTAAGTTTTGTTCTAGCTCTGTAGAGATTCGTCTTGGCTTTGTGACTAATAAATTTTGCAATTATTGCTTTGTTGCCCCGAGTATTTAATTTATGGGAAATTTCAATCTCATCGGGGTTGACAGGAACCTCTAGCGCTTCTGCTACTTTTAGGATGGCCTCTTCTGTGGAGTTGTACGCGCTTTCTGGAATTCCATGGAATTCAAGAGAGTTTTTCCTGGTATATTGTTCTAAACGGTATTGGAGGTCGTAAAGCTCTGCTATTTCCTCTTGTTGTTCATTTATTCTTTTCTTCGCATCGTCGAGCTCTTTCTCCGTAGCTGCAAACTGTGTCCTGGCTTTAGTGAGTTGTTTCTTGAGGTCCACAATCTCACTTTGCTGTTTGTTCACAGTGGATTTTAGTTCTTTTACGTCTTCGCTGATTTTCGTGTTTTCCAATAGAATATTATTGACTGTGATTTGCATATCTACCAACATCTCTCTTAAGTTCGTTAGACTGGGTTCTTTGTTGTGGTTTTCGGTGGTTGGACAGACGACGATCGAATAGTATCCCATGATACATCTGGTTTAGGCTTATATTATCACTGCGTACGTGACGTCATCATTCATTCCACGCTCTCTGGATGAAGCCATGGCGTGCTTTCACACTTGTCTGGATTCCGTGGCTTCTGATTTTAAGAGTACCTAGTTAGTTTATATTCAATGCGTTTCAAAGGAGAATTTTGCCGTTACACTGAAGGGTTTTACTTGTGTTTCGTTGGTCTGTCGAGAAATACATATAAGCTATGTAGAAAGCATCGACGAACGAACAAGAGCTCTCGTTCCTGTGGTTGTTGTGAATTCGCCTACGGACGAATTATTCGCTGGGGTAAGAAGCCCTGTGCTGATAAGAATAAGTTACAGCAGGTACATTCTCCGAAGAGAAGTTCAGGGGTTTTCTGATTTTTCTTTTGACATTTCTTGTCCGCTTCTTAGCAGGCTTGTTCCGTGTTGTGCCGTTTGCTGCATGACATCTCTTGATTACGGCTCCATTGAACTATTGAAATTTACGAAGTTAAACACTCCGCCGATGAAGGCTAGTTATCACTGCTGAGCATTTTGCAGTTTCGGAAAGAATAGTAACCAAAACGCCTTCGAAAATAATCATTTTGACTCTAAACGATGACCAAGCTCGGGAATAAAGCGCCAAACGAACTGAGACTTGAAGCAGACATTCACACACGCAACACTGGTAATTGCACTGGTATGTTACGAAATTTCAGTCCACTTCGATCGCTTGAAAGGTCATAAAAATGTGGGTACTTCTCGGTACTTCTTCGCCAAAAATCATTATTATGTCTATATTTTGTGGCGTGATGCCCAAAAATCGAAGACATCAACATACTGTGCAAAGAAAAGCGAATATTCACGACCTTGTTACGGGTCAACGAACACTTTGTGATGCGAATAGTCACAGAACACGATCAACGACAAGAATACTATAATAAGGCGGCGCTCTTAAACACTTACAAATAATTATAATCGCGTCAAAGATTTAAAGAATGCACTTTTCTAACCTTTTACCGCAATAAAAATAAGAAATAGACCGCGGAAAAAACCACGTTATTTCACGCTGAAATCCATGATAACTTCGATGTTGCGTCACGTACGTAGAAAATTGCATCATGGGATACCATTCGATCGTCGTCTGGTGGTTGGAGGTTCTGTTGCGAAGGTTTCGCCTTCGACAGCCGCCATGTTGGTTCTCTTGGAATCTGACTATCCTTCTTCAATGGAGCCACGTTCACCACGTTTTTGCTTTCGACCTCTTCCAGTCATATGATTGTATCGTGGGTCATTCCCTGCGCGTTAATACTAAAAAGATTGATTACTTTCACATTGAAGGGAAAAATATTGGGGACGTAGACTGCTGCATTAAAACGCGTGCCTCGCGCTACGTCCACGCATGCCCTCCACCCTTTGATCTTCACAGCATCTCCAAAACATCAAACGCCGTTTAATTCATGCTGTGCCACGACGGATCGGTTAAATTGCATTGTTTAAGTTAAAAAATATATCTAGAAACTCTTACAAGTCTGAATTTCTGGTACGAGCATTTTCGTCGTCGCGTTGATGCTCCTCTTCTAATTCTCAACCTTCTTCCACACCTTCTTCGCTGGAAGACAACTCTGGTTCGAATCACATCTTGAGGCATATTTTCATCGTCTATAGAAAGACTTGATTGAGATGAATACAAAGAGGTTTCGTCGTCAGACATTTCGAAGCGGCTGAAACTAAACTGGCTCAATATACTCAATTCGGCTCGCTAAACGCCTCAAGCAAAACAAAAGCGAAGCGATGCGGCATCACGATCTGACGTCACATCTTAATCCGCTGGCCGTTTAAACTCCCGCGATAAAAAGGAAACATGGCGCGTGCAATCCGAAGCTTTGGATCGATTTTTTCATAAAATCATTCATCGTCGATATAAATTATCGCTGTCAAATTGATCAATCCTATGTTAACATCAATACAAAAAATAGTTAAAATTAGCCTTGGGTTCCCCTTTAATAATCGTTACGAAAGTAATAAATTCAGAAACAAGAAAAATATGGAAAATATGGCCCGCCCGGCAACGCTCCCCATGGTTATACGGGTACCTCGATTGTAAAAATTGTTCATTTGGGGAAATACCTGGTATTCAGTAGTTTCAAGGTTCACATGCAGCGAGAAATTTGACTTGCTTATTATAGTTTCATTATTTGTTGATTTTTTGGCTTTGATTCCTGTAATCGCATTAGCTTTTAGTATCAGTTACTTGGTTGACGTCCAACGTTTTCGGCTTAACTATTGTTAGTTGGACAAAACATGCTTTAGCAATCTGCCAAGCTACTTGAATGCAGGGTTGAACTGGTCTGTGTCACGTGAGGGCAAAAGGACTTTCCCTCTTTCCTTCGTTTAAAAATATTTCTTGACAATGCCTGAACAAATATGGTGAACACAGTTTTCTTTTAGTAAATATTCATTAACAAACGGTCACCGTGGTTTAATTTCTTTAACTACCATTTGTTTGCTTTAGAAGTTTGGTTAATAAGATGAATACAGCAGTTCCATATTTCGTGGCCTTTTTTATATATTCTTCTAAGCCACAGCGTCAACGAAAAGATAAACGTGTCTGTAAAATAGTTTACACAGTATATCGTAGAGCGCATTTTATTCTTTAATTCAACGACAACATACATAAGTGCATTACAATATTGATACATTGTCTATACCATTTGCATTCAATACAACTAAAGTGACGTGACAGAGGTCTTAAGGTAAACAATGACACAGATAAATCACCAACCCTGAACAAGACCTAAGCAGTATACACTGAAAAGATTGCGAAATCCTTTCCTTTCGTAAAGAGGAAGGAAAAACAAAATAAATGACCCTGTGAACAGGCTCCGGCTGGAAGGAGCTGGAAGGGTCTGACCGCGGCTGCAAAGGTTGAGAAGAAACTGGGTGAGAGTGAAGTGGCCGATAGGGGAATGGGGTGGAATAAATGATGCAAGAATAAACCAACAAGATAACAATTCGGTCAGTTACCATGGGATTACTGAAATGGATTAAGAACAACTAGTTTAAACTAAGAGCGAAACGTTTTCAATATGCGTCCATCCTGTAGCTTCTTTATTACTGCAAATTAACGTTGCCCGCAGGTTGGCTAATTTCCAGCCCACCACCGAAGTCTACATCAGTTTTTCGGGATCATCAAACGACTAGAAGAACATGTATGAGTATTCCTTTGTTCCCTCATGATTGAAGTGCTAAGTTATCGTACTTAGATCAGAGCTTTCGTCAACATACACTTGATGGTACCTTATGGACTTTTCCAGCGATACGGCGAACATTTTGAATTCTATTGTTTGAAATAGCCATTATGGGATGCTTAGGGGGCAAATACATGCTAATTTACCCCTCTGAGCACCGCACAATAGCTATTTGAAACAACACAATTCAAAATGGCCGCCGTATAGCCCAAAGGGTCCATTATAGTCTTAGGCGGAGAGAGCATAAAATATATAACAGTCAAACTCTTGCATGTAAACGAAAACGAAGGTGGGGCTGACCAAGGCCCTTTCCTCTTCGCAGTTTACATTAAGTAGAAAGCCTCGGTGCCATGTTAGAATTGTGATGTATCAAACGCGGGCTTCATAAGAAAAAGGCCAGTCTGCCCTGTCGGAACCGCCCTATTCGAAGTTAAACATGCTACACCACAAAGTAACCATATTGCGCGCCCTCCACGAGTCAAATTACTTGACCGTCCGTGAGTTCTATTTGTTTAGTTTTCCTTCCACTCATGGATCATGAGAAAAACCACAATCTCTTGCACTTGATTTAAACTTAACAGCTCAATTTGTTTAATTAAATTAATTATCTAATTCTTATACCTGATAACACCCATTTTACCTGATCATAATCTCTTGCCTTTTGCCCAGTACTTGACTAACACAGCGTTTCGTATTGCATTGAGAAAGTCGCTAAAGGTGCTCAGAGTTTAAACCCAACGTATAAACTACTTAATTACATATTTAAAAGAAAGAACATGTATATATGTACAAGTAAACAACTGAGACAACTACATATATTGACCTCGCTTTGCAATGTTGCTAAAACTTACAGTTACAAGTACTTGTACCAAAACCGAATAGCCTGCAGCTTTGGTTAAAAGGCATTTAATTTACATCAAAAGTTAGAACGTGTACAGGTAATCAACTCAGAAAACTACATCTATTGATCTCGCTTTGCCGCGATTTTTTTTAAACTTAAGATGCCATGCATGATCACCGGAAATCCCTCAGCCTTAGTCCATCCATTACTTTTCCGTACTGATTGGTGTAGTGGGGTTATACTTATTGACAATGAACAAAGCCTGTGGATTTGGATAAAAAGGATCGTCCATTGTTACTAGCGTTGCATTCCTATTGCCGTCACTTCCCAAATACAGCGTGGAATAGGGCTTGCTTCTGAACATTGTCTGGCCCCAGTAATAGTTGGGTACAAAAATGGAACCGCTTGTTGGAGTCGACTAAAATGATAGAAAAAACAATAACAAAAATATTACAAGCTTAATTAGTTAGAGGTCAGCACCCATGAAACATGAAAAGAGAAAAATACAGACTAAGGATAAAAAACGAAATAAAAGTTCTAACCCCATATGCATCTTTATTGCAAAACGGATGAATTGTCAGAACAAATTTGGTCTTTTGGTCTTTCTTAAAATTAAGGCCTTAAAGTAAATTCTTATAAACGTTTTCAAGTTCGGTTAAGGTGCACAGAAGCAACGTTATCGGTTCTAACTTCACTAAAAAAATTCTTGGGAGTTCTGACGCCTCAAACTTTATCACACTGGGGGAAGAGATGCATGGAGCAAGCCAGATTACAGTACCCTGGTTCAATAGTAGGACAACAAGACTTTTCCTAATCGTCGTCGCCTCAAGTGAAACGACTTTTTTTAAATCATAATTACTTACGCTAACAGTGACTTCTTGACCTTCCCCATTTGAAGTTATGTACAGGTAACCGTTTGTTGGCCCGTCACCATTGTACACTAAATGAAACTCATTATCCCCTACCGATTTTGCTTGTATCATCGCTGAAAGAAAACACATTTATTGCGTACCATATTTATTTATTTTTTAGTGTTCCAAGTTTAGGACATAATTTAGCTGTTGCTGGAAGTAAATTACGGGCCGGGTTGCGGATTAGCGAGAGTGTTAATTTTTAGCGTTTGTCACTTTTCGGTGAGGTTTTCTGATTGTACTGTTTGTCCTTCAGTTTAGAGCTTGAGTAATCTCACAAAACACAAAACATTATAACAAGCGCTAGCCATCCAGGTAGCGTTCACCGGCCTTCGAACAACGCGGCCCAGAAAGATTAGAATTACGTAAGAGTACTGGTGTAGAAGCGGCAACTAATGTTAGACTAATTGAGTGAAAGAATGCGAAAGAAAGAAGGTGTCCTTTTTTAAAACTTCTAAAGATACTGCGTGGAATCCCCGTGAGCTATTCCAGCAGTGTCACACAGAGTAAGTACCCAGAGTGGTTGTTGATGCCACCAGGACCCAGGCTCCCTTGTCTCCGCTTCTCATTAAAGAAAAATAAAATAAAATAAAATAAATAATAATAATAATAAATAATAATAATAATCGAACTATTACTCACTATCGTGGCTATTAATGCTACCATTGCAAGTTACTTTCTAGTCAGTAGGTCAGATCGGTTTTTGTTAATGCTACCTGGTCTCAGCTCCTTTCTCGCACCTTCTCACAGCGAAATTGAATGTTTCAAAAAATTTACTCACTATCGCTGCTAGGAAAGTCACCACTGCAAGTTACTTTCTGGCCAACTTTCTGCATCAAGCCGTTGCTGACAGGGTTCCAGAAGCGATAAGGGACATCTTTCTTGATGGTGTGAGGTTTCAAATCAGGAGGAGTTGGTCCCTGTGATTCCGTTACTGGATACCAAGGAATCACAACGTGAGATGGATAGAAATGAGAAGAGCCAGCCTGTCCATGGCAATTGCTGTGTACCTGCAATTTCACAAGTATATAAGACACAAAGCAACGTATTTGAACGCCCCTTCAAACTACCTAGAGGGATTTTCTAAGATTTTTTACGATAAAAGTTTTTTAAAGCTGTAACGTGTTTTCCTTAAATCCATTGTAGATTAACCCCACATCTGATCTGACAGTAGCCTAAGGCCAGATTTTAGTTTGCTGTAGATAGCTCTCTCTCTCTGTTGTTGTTGTTGTTATTGGTTTTGTTGTTGCAATATTCTTCAAATAATCGATTGCCTGAAACAGGCTAATCTGATGGAAGTACAAGCCAGACAATTTTTCCTAGCGTGGCATATCTAAGAGAGGGTGGTAACATGTAGGTGTTGTTTGGAAGAACGTATATCAAAATAGCTTTGCTTTTAATAGATAGCCCTCGGTTTGCTCTCAACAAAAAGGCACATTTTGTAAAGGTCTTGACATCATCAAACGTTATATTATTATTATTATTTTATTATCATATTAGCTACTTTGGATCTTCGCCTTCATTAACTCAGCAAATAGTGCAAACTGATGAAGATTTAGCACACGGCGATGAACGAATCTTCAAACGGCACTAACTTGCACGCGAAGACTCGAGCAAAATAAGAATTCAGTCAAAAAAGCCTAAATTTGGCTGCTATCTCAATGTCAAATGACAAATTTTCAGTTTCACTCTCTGTTTCAGCTTCAGAGCGTAAATCGTCTTTTTTAAATTTCTGAAGAAAACTCTTCAAGACGAGGGGCTGGCATCATACAATCGAACTGGCTAACCCTCAGACGTACAGGCAAACTCATACCCACCGTAATACAAAGGGGGATGGAACTCTTCCCCTGGGATTTCGTTCTCTGATTAAGGCACAGCGGAATAAATATACATTGAGTAGATAGCCCTGTGCATGTTCTACAGGATGACAACATTTGGTTGATTTGACGTCATATGACGTGAAATGACAGCATTTGACCCGCCATCTTGCATTTCACTATTTTCTTAGAACATTCAAGAAATAACGGGGTGGGGGGGGGGGAGAATAAACAAAATCGAACCTAGTTGCAAATGGAATTAAAAAAATTCATGAATTTCTGCAATTTGATGAAAAAAACTGCGAAAAATAGAGAATTATGACAAAAAAAGTTGATTCTTAGTAAGACCTACATGAAATTTGCGGTTGCCAAGGCAACACCAAAAAATCATGGACACAATTGACATATCAAAATATTTGGGGAGAGCAAATGAACAGATATTGGAAGTTTCAGCCTCTCAGAGTAAACCTTCTTGTCAGAGCTTTGAGGAAACCTTCTGGGGGTGGGCTGGCATCCACTTCCACCCCCCCCCCTCCCTCGCCCACCCTCTTTGTACGTCTGATGGTTAAAACGTCCTCATGCATTATCAGGTGTATCGTAAATGAGTCTGCTCTCAGCTGAGTCCCGACAGTGTCGTCAAATAACTCACCTGTTTTTCTTTTGTAGCAACAGTTATCGCCTTTATTTGGGCATTTTCCTCTAGTTGTTGGTTGTTTCCAAGGTCTACGTAATCTTTAAAGGTTTTATCAAGTACTTGGAATTTGACATTCGCAGGTGAGATATCATCTGCCAACACATCAGAGAACTCCGAGAGGAAAAGTGAACGCAATTCCTTGACTTCCACGCCTTTCTCGTAGCTCATGATGCGCTTGTAGTCACTGAAAGTCACATGCACCTTCCTTGATTTCTTGGACGCCATCATCAAATGCCGTTACTCTGTAAAATAAGTACGTTATTTCAGAATCTGGATCCTGAGAACTGAAACCTCATGGGGTCACCTTTTATAATTTCAGTTAATGTTCCTGTTTACATACTTTTCTCATGGGGTCACCTTTTATAATTTCAGTTAATGTTCCTGTTTACATACTTTAGCGTAAAGCTCATCTGTTCTACTTTTAATTTTGATTAGGCGCAGCACAGGAAGTTTTAAGCCCATGGCTACTGAAGCAGAACAGCTTAAGATTAGTAATGGATAACACGATATGAGTTCAGGTATATCACTTGCCAAAGTCTGAAATGTGCATGAAAATGTAGTAGATTAACATTACTTTTACTACAGTTTAAATATATTTAAGACACGTTTGTTTGTTTCTTTGCTTGTTTCTTTTAGGTTTTGTTTTTCTTCTCTCTCTTTTTTTGTTCCCTAGGCACTTTGGTGGAATGTATTTCACTGACATTCCTAGGTTTAAAACAGGAAATTTCACAAAAGCCAATATTACTAAGTTAATTAAAACGCACAAAACTCTGTGATCTGACTGATTAAAGATTACTCTCACCAGACAAATTTTACGCCAGACGAACGACGATAAGGTCACAAAAATATTATTTATTCTGCTATCCCATTAACGGTTTATAATCTCAATTTTTTTTTCTTTTACTGAATTCCATTTTCTGGGGAAAGACGCCAGCCATAATTACATCAGCCTAAATACACCACTCCCCCCTTCATCGTCTATCCAGCAATCTCTTCCCTTTCCTCAAACGTCATAGCTGAATTGACTGACAGACAGCTGGGGAATTAGAAGTACTGGAGATAATTATTCGATCGTTCGTTTCCTTTCGTATTTCCTATCTTTCCAAGAAGCTTAGAAACTTCCGCTTACCTATAAGTTACTATTAATCGACAACTCTACCAACAGTAAGTAACATGCTATTGCTTAGGCGTGTTTAAAACACGAAATGGCAAAATGGTAAAATGGCACTTTGATTACATATTTTCGGGTGAAGTTCATCTGTTCTATTTTTAGTTTGACTAGGCGTAGCACAGGAAGTTTTAAGGTCATGGCTACTGAAGCAGAACAGCTTAAGATTAGCAGTGGCTAGCACATGAAATCAGGTATATCACTTAATAAAGTCTGAAATGTACATGAAAATCCAGTAGATAAACATTACTTTTACTACAGTTTAGATATATTTGAGACACGTTTGTTTGCCTCTTTTCTTGTTTCTTTTAGGTTTTGTTTTTCTTTTCTCGCTCTCTCTCTACCTCCCTCCCCCCCCCCCCCCCCCCACCCGTCTCTCTCTTTTTTTTTTTTTGTTACCTTGGCACTTTGAAGGAATGTATTTCACTGACCTTCCAAATTTTAAAACAGGAAAGTTCACCAAAGCCAATATTACCGGAAGTTAGTAAAAACGCACCAAACTTTGTGATCTGGGTAGTTAAAGATTACCCCTACCAGGACAAACACATTTCACGCCAGACGAACGAAGATAAGGTCACAAAAATACTATTTGTTCTGTTATCCCATTAGCGGTTTATAATCTCTCTTTCCTTTTTTTCTTTTTTTTTTTTACTGAATTCCATTTTCTGGGGAAAGACGCCAGCCATAATTACATCAGACTAAATACACCACTTGCAGGTTAAAGCCTAAATATCACTGAATCGACAGTGGCTAGCTCTCAATGCTAGTAGGGTTGCCCCTACAAACACCCGTAGCCCACATTGATTCTCTCTCGTAGTGCCATGTCGTCATGTCGCCATTCTGGCATGCTTTAAAATTGTTTTCGGCGAGAAAGCGTTAATTAGTGTATACAGACAAAACTGAGGTTTCGTGACGTGGTCGCAGATGTATGACAAATGCAGCGAAATTTTACTTGGCTGCATCTGGGATCCTGAGTCGGATAATTTTCCAAATGTAGAGGTAAACTACATTCTAAAGTCTTTATGGTAACCGCCATAGATTTTGTCGATCAAGCCTAGTTTGTTCTTTATGTGAGTATAGTTGCCCTCCCGGATGGGCGACGAATCCAACTACTTAGCAGCATAATTTATTGTCACTCTTAATAACTTCATGATCGGAGCTAATATATGTATACTTGATTCGTCCCCCAATCAGTAAAATTGTTTGCCGAGTATCTTAACGATACAGAATCTATGATTGTGTGAATTTTTGTCTCTTGTTGGGGCGTTCTGCTTTCAAAAGGGAGGCCGCAGTCATGATAAGTTATATTGGTCACTGTTGGCTACTGTTGTGTTTTGTTTAAAATAACTTGCTAGCGAAATACTTGAAACACCTGAAGAGCCGTATTCATTGTCTCTATAAGCCACACTATATCCTATTAGCTGACTGCAGTAAATATCTATGACTCACCTGGAACGATTTGAGGGACCAAAGTAACGGGTCAACGATATACTAGCACTCTTAACAACAAAAGTGGTCATCTTTATGTAGTTATATTCGCTACGCCATTAAATATAACTTTAGCTTAATGCTTTATGCGATGAAATCAGTAAAGTGAATAATCAATGCTGCATTCTCCGCCGACCCAAATGCGCACTGGCATCCAAACAATTCAACGACCTGTCCCTCAAAAAGTGGTTGCATTTTTCTTAATAAGATTTGTTTTTCAGATGTAACTTCTTTTTTCCTTGTTTTGAGCTTAAATTTAATCTTTTCGTCATGTAAAAGCAATGATAAATAGCTCAATTAATGCAGCAGGCCAATAGGGCCTTAACATTCTAGTTTTGTTGTCACATTGAAAACATCATAATTTCCTTCTTCTGAACTAAAAATTTAAAGAGCCATCCTCATGCTTGCGTTATTTCTGTCAAATTATAAGTAGAAGTCCCACTTTGGGGGGCTTTTTCCTGCACAACAAATATTAATCACCATATTAATTCAATATCCATACATTCTCTCTCTCCGGCATAGCGTGGCGGCACAGGGACGGAGGAGTGTGGTGGAAGAGGGGGTGGAGGGGTTGGAGACCGAAATATTGGTTGGATTTTAGATCCTTTGCGGAAAATTTGGGCTTACCGCAGTTTTATTTGCCCTTACAAGTTAAGAGACCTAGTCATCAAACTCTTTCATCTACCCAGCTACCAAAGCACCACGGTGTTTTCTGCTTCTTGTCTTGTTTGTTTGTTGATTTTTTTTTTTTTTTTTTTTTTTTTTTTTTGTTATTGGCTAGAAATATTTGAGTTCAGTTCTGAATGCTCTAAGGGATATCAAAACATTATATTCACACTACCACCCCACAACTTAACAAGGCGATAACGTGTTTGAGTAAAATATGATAGAAAGGTGGTTTGAAATTTGTCTTCTTAAAATGACTGCAAAGCATAATTGACAAATTTAAAAAACCTAAGCTGGATTTAGTTCCTGAAACTAGTTTAGGTAGTGTGAACATGGTATAAGACAAACAAACAAACAAAAAAAATCAAACTGAAAGAGTCATTGCACTCTCAAATATGACAAGTCGTTTTACTTGTCTTGAATAATAGTCATTTTACTCTCAAAGATTCTTCTACTTCTTGCACTATTTTTCTCTAGTACTTGGGTGAGTCACCAGAGGTGCTCAGAGTTCAAAGTCAACTTATACGCTATTACATTTTTCAAAGGCATTTAATTTGCATCAAAAGCTAGAACATGTACAGGTAATCAACTCAGACAACTACATCTATTAACCTCGCTTTGCGATTTTTTTAAAACTTAACATGCCATGCATGATCACCGGAAAGCCCTCAACCTTACTTCATCCATTACTTTTCCATATGGATTGGTCATGGTGTAGTGAGCTTATACTTATTGACAATGAACAAAGCCTGTGGATTTGGATAATGAGAATCGTCCATTGTTACTAGCGTTGCATTCCTATTGCCGTCACTTCCCAGATACAGCGTGGAATAGGGTTTGCTTCTGAACATTGTCTGGCCCCAGTAATAGTCGGGTACAAAAATGGAACCGCTTGCTGGGGTCGACTAAAATGAAAGAAAAAACAGTAACAAAAATATTACAAGCTTAATGAGTAAGAGGTCATCACCCATGAAACATGAAAAGAGCAAAATACTGAGCAAGGACAAAAAACGAAATAAAAGTTCTAACCCCAGACATGTCAAAATCATGTACTATCCATGTCCTGCATGTCATACGCATCTTTATTGCAAAACGGATGAATTGTCAGAACAAATTTGGTCTTTTGGTCTTTCTTAAAATTAAGGCCTTAAAGTAAATTCCTATAAACGTTTTCAAGTTCGGTTAAGGTGCGCAGAAGCAACGTTATCGGTTCTAACTCCACTAAAAAAATCTTGGGAGTTGTGACGTCTCAAACTTTATCTCACTGGGGGAAGAGATGCACGGAGCAAGCCAGATTACAGTACCCTGGTTCAATAGTAGAACAACAAGACTTTTCCTAATCGTCGTCGCCTCAAGTGAAACGACTTTTTTTAAATTATAATTACTTACGCTGACAATGACTTCTTGACCTTCCCCCTTTGAAGTTATGTAGAGATAACCGTCTTCTGGTCCGTCGCCATTGTACACTAAATGAAACTCATTATCCCCTACCGATTTTGCTTGTATCATCGCTGAAAGAAAATACATGATATTTTCCATATTTAATTTTTTAGTGTTTCAAGTTATAGACATAACTTAGGTGTTGTTGGATGTAAATCAGGCCGGGCTGTTCAATGTCAAACAATCAGATTTTCTTACAATTTGAGCTAAATGAACGATGTCAGATCAACCAAATATAATTCACTAAAACAAAATAAAGAACACTGGCCCAGAACAATGACAGCTTAAGGTCTCTGAGAATGCATCAGTTGCTCACCTGTCAATCATTCTCCTAGTAATAATTGACAGAATACTTATAGTACTACACATCACAGTACTCTGCTGCCCCAATTTCATAGGAGAATGCATTAAGACTAACTGAAAAACAATCACTTCCAGTATGTTTATATATGGCAAAAATGTAGGATGAGTGACTTAGAATTCAAACACTGTCAATCATGTTGCAATGGTAACACAAAAACTTGAAGTTCAGGTGTATTTTTTACAATTCATAATTAGTTTAGGTTGGCCAAAAAGTAAATCTTTTATCGCGCAGACATAAATACAAGAAACATCAGGTGAAAAAATTAGGTAAGTAGCTCAAAACCTCTTGCAAATATTAACAAGGGTAGTTCCCTTGTCATGAAAGACATCATGAGGAATTCAAGTTAAAAGTTTCAAAAGTTAAAGCACGAAGTGTTTTCGTCAACATCATTAAAAACACTGAAGTTTCTGATAAGATGCTGTCTTAAGAAATAAATAAAAACAAAACTGTGATATGTGAGTCATTAACATGTCCATTTGTTGCATTAGAAGGCCCCAGCCTCATATGCGATCCCTTCTCCCTGAATACAAGTTTCCTGAATCGTCACAGCAACCCTCTTTGTAGCTCGCGTTTTCCTTTTGAATAGTTCCGATGATCTTTTTTCAGCTTTCTTTACTTGTTGAATGTCTCTTTTCTGACTGGCTTACATAGTTTGCACTCCCCCCCCCCCCCACCCCCTCTCTTTTTTTTTATTCCAGAGAGTTCCATGACCCTGTGCTTGGCTTTTGCACCAGAGCAGAAATGCAATGTTGCAAAGATCGCTGTCATTTCTACATGCTTTCATCCGAGCCACCTATGCTTAGGGCATCGTATCAAACCGAGGAATTGACAGATTTATTTGGGTTTTGAGTGTGTCCTGCCAGACAACTTTTCAAAAGCGGACGTACACATGTTCCAAGTGTTCTACAAAGACAGGATCAAGATGGTGGCTCTGGTTTCCTAGTTCTCTTGCAAGAGCACCAAGAGTTTGATGGCAACTTACAGCTATGGTATAAGCCAGCTTTAATCTTCACCAGAAAAAGTAAAGAAGAGAGAAAAAACACCAGGGAAATAACTACTGGGGTTTTAAGAGTGCTTTGAGTTTAAAATTAAAATTCCTACGAATTTAACCAAAATTGACAAACATATCACTGTAATTCCGCCTTAAGCTCACCCAGGATTAGCGAGAGTTTTGATTTGAGCTTTGTAACTTTTCGGTAAGGTTTTCTGTTTCTATTGTTTTTCCTTCAGTTCTGAGTTTGAGTAATCTCAATCTATACAAAGGCTAAGCAGTCATAAACATATATACAAGATAAATCAACTGTTCGGTTAACTTTTAATCTCGGGTTTGCGTTAACCCGCCTTCGAGCAACCCGGCCCAGAGATAGAGAACTTACTTGTAGGGGTACAAGCCGAGTATAAAAGGCGAAAAGAAAAGGTGTTGGACTAACTGAAGAGTGAAAGAAAGTGAAAGAAAGACTGAATTTTCTTTAAACTTCTAAAGATACCCGAGCACTGATCCCCGGGAGCAATACTATCAATGTTATGCAGGATGAATTTATTTGCTCAGTAGGCCAGATCGGGTTTTGTTAATGCTACCTGGTCTCAGCTCCGTTCTCGCAGCTTCTCAGCGCAAAACTGAGTGTTCCAAAAAATTTACTCACTATCGCTGCTAGGAAAGCCACCACTGCAAGTTACTTTCTGGCCAACTTTCTGCATCAAGCCGTTACTGACAGGGTTCCAGAAGCGATAAGGGACATCTTTCTTGATGGTGTGAGGTTTCAAATCAGGAGGGGTTGGTCCCTGTGATTCCGTTACCAGACACCAAGGAATCACAACGTGACATGGATGGAAATGAGAAGAGCCATCCTCTGCATGGCAATTGCTGTGTACCTGCAATTTCACAAGTACATAAGACACAAAGCAACGTATTTCAACGCCTCTTCGAACTACCTAGAGGGATTTTCTAAGATTTTTTACGATAAAATCCAAAGGACGTGCATTCGTTAGCTGGGTCCAGAAAATCACATTGTGCCACCACCAGCCAGCCTCTTCAGACCTATACCTGTGTTCCTGCAAATTTACAAGTAAGGCACAAAGTATTGCATTGCAACGTTTCTTCAAAACACTTAGAGGGATTTTCTAAGATCTTTTACGGTAATAGTTCTTTAAACTGTAACGTGTTGTCCTTAAATCCATTGTAAATTGTGTTCCGAGAGTTTACCCCACATCTGATCTGACACTTGCCTGTAGCCAGCTTCTAGTTTTTTTTGTTTTTTGTTTTTTTTTTCGTGGATAGCTCTCACTTTGTTGTTGTTGTTGTTGTTCTCTCTTTGTTGTTGTTATTCTGATATGAGTTCGATAATTTCTTTTCCTGTGTGCGAAAGAGTACCATCAATAGAATTGCTAAATTGGCAGAGGACTCGAATTACACTCTTAATCAATGTTCATTTATTCCGAGAATCTATCCATTGCCAGAGCAGTTCACCTTCAATGCGTTGAAGTGCGAACAAATACAAAAAGTAATCACTTCCATGGCGAGTAGTAAAGCCCCTGGGATCGATAAAATTCCAATCCGTGTCATTAAAGATTGTTTACCTGCTATTTTGCCATCGTTAACGTCTATTATTAACGCTACCTTTGAGTTTGACTCGTTCCCTTTGGCCTGGAAAACAGCTGAAGTGACCCCGATACCCAAGGTTGGAGATCACGACATTCCGAACAATAACAGACCGATTTCACTACTCCCTGTCCTTTCTAAAGTCTGTGAGCGCGTCGCTCACGATCAGTTTACGTCCTATCTGCTCTCGAGATGCCGTTTATCATCCAAACAAAGCGGAAATAAACAGTGGCATTCAACGGAAACGTCTGTCATTCAAACAACCGACGAATCCTAAATGCCACTGACAAAAAGAAACTAACTGCAGTTGTCCTTCTTGATTTAACTAAAGCTTTCGACAGTATTGATCATCGAATACATCTCGCTAAGTTACAGGACATTGGTGAGTCCAGATCTGCGACAGAATGGTTCGGCAGTTACTTAACCTCGCGATACCAAGCTAGTCAAGCTGTGCGAATAAATGCAACTTTGTCAACCAAACTACCTGTTAGCTCTGGCGTTCCACAAGGGAGCATCCTTGGTCCATTACCCTTTAACATCTGTGTTAATGACCTCCCTTCTGTTTGAGAAAATTGTTCGTCGCAGTGTTACGTTGACGATACCAAACTGCTCGTGTCATTTCAACTCCACGATCAGAACGAAGCGATAGCAAAGATGAATAAGGACTTGCTAAGTATTCGGAATTGGTGCTTTAATAATCAGCTTTTACTTAACCCAGATAAAACGAAACTAGTCATATTCGGCAGCTGGCAATTGACTGCTAAGGTTATTGACTTAAGGCTATTTCTATTGGGGAAGGAGCTCGAGCCGTCAAGGCTGCAAGAGACCTTGGAGTCACACTGGACTCTAATTTAACCTTTAATGAGCATATTGTTTCCATTGTATCCTCATGTATGTCACGATTAGGCCAAATTAATCACGTTAAGCATATTTTTGATAAACACGCCTTGATTATTATTTTAAATGCCCTAGTTTTTAGTAAATTATTCTATTGCTCTTCTGTTTGGAGCAATACTACTCAAGCTAATTTGGACAAGCTCCAAGCAGTTCAGAATTTCGCTTGTCGCATTTTGTGCGTCGCTAAAAAAATTCGATCACATAACTTCTTTGCTAAAAGACTTGCGCTGGCTACCAGTCAGGCAACAACTTTATTTCCGTTTTGCTGTTCTGGTTTTCAAGTGCGTGACGGGATGTGCACCAGATTATTTGACATCTAAGCTCGTCAGAAGATCCGCCGTCTCGACAAGGACTACCAGGAACTCTCAACTTTTGAACATACCATTCTTCCGCACTGCTAGCGGTCAAAGGACTTTTCAATATAGAGCGACCTCTCTGTGGAATGAGTTGCAGCCTGAACTTAAACTTTGTCCATCCGTGACGGATTTCAAGCGCCTGCTCAGGCGTAAGCTTCTTGATGATGGTTTTATTTAATTTTTATTCAACATTTGTCTTCTTTTTAAGTTATCATTGTTATGTGTTTGGCTTTCTGTGTTTTTAAATTTTGTAATGTAACATTGACTCTGAAAAGCCCCGTGGGGACGAGCCAATAAAGTATGTATGTATGTATGTATGTATGTATGTGTGTGTGTGTGTGTGTATGTATGTATGTATGTATGTATTTATGTATTCTCAAACTAATCGAATGCCTGATAGAGACTAATCTGACAGATATACACGGCAACCAATTCTTCCTAACGTGGCATATCTAAGAGAGAGGGGAGGGACTGTTTGCCGGAAGAGGGAGGTATATCAAAATAATTTTGCTTTTAATAGATGGCCCTCGGTTTGCTCTAAAAAGGCCTATTTTGTGTTGGCCATGACGTCATGTGACGTCATTAAATTAGCCACTATGGATCTTGGCCTTCATTAGAAAATAGCGCAAACTGACGGATGATTAACCCATCCCCGCATTGAAGCAAGAGAAAACTTAAGAAAAATAAGAATTTAGTCAAAAAAGCCAAAAATTGGCTGGCATCTTAATGTCAAATGACAGATAAACAGCTGACACATCAAAATCTTTGTTTCAGCATACACAGAATAAATCTCCTATTTCAAAATCCTGAGGAAAACTCTTTGGGAAGGGTTTCAGACACCGTACACCCGAGCCAGTTAAAATGTCGACATGCATGGATTATCAGCCGTATCCTAAATGCATGAGACTGCTCTTGATTGAGGCCTTACATGAGGGGCCCTAAGACATCAAGTTACTAAGCGCTATTTATCGCCAAATAACTCACCTGTTTTTCTTTTGTTGCAAAAGTTATCGCCTTTATTTGGGCATTTTCCTCTAGTTGTTGGTTGTTTCCAAGGTCTACGTAATCTTTAAAGGTTTCATCAAGTACTTGGAATTTGACATTCGCAGGTGAGATATCATCTGCCAACACATCAGAGAACTCCGAGAGGAAAAGTGAACGCAATTCCTTGACTTCCACGCCTTTCTCGTAGCTCATGATGCGCTTGGAGTCACCGAAGGTCACATGCACCTTCTTTGATTCCTTGGACGCAATCGTCAAATGTCGCACTGTGAAATAAATAACTTATTTTAGAATTTCGATCAAGTACTGGAAACTTGCTGATATTCATTTGACACATCCAGCAGCTCAGAGATACCCACGATGTCACCTTTCTCATTGTCATTTAATGTTCCTGTTGACATATTCTAGAGGCAAGGACCGGGTCTCACTTAAGCGATCTCAAATGTTTTCAAATTTTTGGCCAATTTCAAATTTTGGCAGTGGTTGCATCGAAATACCAACACATTTTTTTGATGGACATAATCGTTGGTCACAAACTGTCTAACTTTTTTCGTTTGAGTGGCTGCCGCTTACATTATTTGCGCTGGCTTTCATATTTGCGATCGAAGGAGAGTTGTCTCTCTGAGGTCATTTGTTCGCGATATTACCGCCAGTAACCACACCGAGGGTACGAGACAAAATTACAAAATTAAACGCCACAGTAGAGCACTTATGTGCTTGTGACGTCAGTGTCTGGCTTAAATCTGGCCGATTTTGATGCAATGTTCGCAGCAAAATGATCTTGTAAAGATTTATTTATTCTGAGAAAGCATAAAACTGTATGCGATTTTTGCAACCTGAAACAGATCAATAGCTTTCAAATGACACATCATACTTGGGTATAGGCTGTATTAATTAAATTTGCCACGGCAATTGAAGACTAGAAGGGTAAATAATAGCGGCTCTCATCCATTCATGAATATCTGCAAAAAGGAGTCAGATGGACCAAGTTGAAAAAAAATTGGCCCGCTATCGATATCGCCGCGCCAAACTGGACTAGCCGATCAAAACGTCAAGCATAAAACATGATTGAGCACGGCAGTTATACACAACTTAAGCAGGGCATTGGTTTGAATCCTGTTAAAATCTGAATTGTTTTCAGGCTTAGTATCTTTCTCCGCATTTCAATTATATAATATTTCATCTATTCACTTGTAAATTAAGTTATTTTCCCGCCGTAATTTTATCCAGACATGTTTTAAGAATATGACAGTTCAATGATTAAAAAACAAAGTTGCTTGCTTTGCCAAAATTTGGAAGCCTCAGAGACAGCACTTAGGCTTTTTTTAACATTGGCGGAATTTTGGCAATCCGCAAAAATTTGGCAATTTTTCGAAACTGGGGGTTGCACTTATTTTACGTTACTTGTTGACAGATTTATCAGGTATAATTACAAACAAAATAGGCGCTCTAATGTTTAAAATTGGAGTAGGAACTGTTGAACATCTATTACCATGAACACATTACTTTTACCACAGTTAAAATATCTTTAAAACGCGCTTGCTTGTTTGTTTGTTTGTTTGTTTGTTTGTTTCTTTCTATCTTTTGTTTTGTTTTGCTTTGTTTTGTTTTGTTTTTTTCTTTTTTGCTATTTTTGTTTCTCTCTCTCTCTCTCTCTCTCTCTCTCTCACTCTCACTCTGTCTCTCTGTCTCTCTCTCTTTCTTGTTTTGTTTTGTTTTTTTCTTTTTGTTTTTGTTTGTTTGTTTGTTTGTTTTTGTTTTTGTATTTTTGCTCATTAGGAACTTGGTGGTATTACTGGTATATATTTCACAGACCTCCCAGAGTTTGAAACAGGAAATGGTTCACAAAAGCCAATATGGCAGGAAGTTGATAGAAGCGCGCTATAACCAATTCAGCGTTTACATGTAGTAAAACTTAAAACGGTCTCAGTTACTGTTTCTGTGATCTGGCTGGCTAAAGATTACCCTCGCCAGAGGAGACGCATTTTACACCAGACGAACGCAGATTAAGGTCTCAAAAATATTATTCATTCTGTTATCCCATTAAACTATTTTTAATATCATTCTTACTGAATTCCATTTTCTCGGGAAAGACGCCAGCCATATCTACATCAGCCTAATTACATCACTCCCCCATTCATGATATATCGAACAATTTCCCTTGCCCACTAACGTTTCTATAACTCAACTGATTGACAGACAGCTGGAGATATAATTTATATTCCATCGTCTGTTTCCTTCCGTATTTCCTGTCTTTCCAAGAAGCTAAGAACTTCCACTACCCCAGATTGTACATCGATACAAGTTCGATAACCATTCCTTAACATTATTCTTTGCTATATAAATAAAGGTCGGCAACTAAGGGTCAAATTTTTCCCATTGTCACACTACGGAAACAAAATTGCTGTGCGAACTCAAGTTGCTGGTCATCGATGACACTGCCAACCGTTAACATGCTATTCCTCGGGCGTGTTTAAAATACTAAATGGCGAGGTGGCACTTCGATTAGCCTAAATAGAGCGTAGGTTAGCCTAGATATCACCGACTCGACAGTGGTTAACTCTCAATAATAGTAAGGTTGCCCTTAAAGACACCCGTAGCCCACATTGACTCTCACTCGCAGTGCCAAATCGTCATGTCGCCATTTTATGTTTTAAACACGCCCCTATTGATCTATTCATTGTGTTATGACAGACATGCATACTGTACTTATATAGGTAGCTGTTCCTATGTGCTGTATATATCAGCAAAGCCTTGATCCAACATCACATATCGGCGATCAATACTGCAATGTCTAGATAATTCTGAAAATAAACTGTATAGCTGTCAGCATTTTTGGCCATCTTAACTTCCAGCGAGCTTCACTGGAAGGGCCGGCAGAATGGTAATTGTCATAGCTGAATTGACTGACACACAGCTGGGGAACTAGAAGTACTGGAGATAATTATTCCATCGTTCGTTTCCTTTCGTATTTCCTATCTTTCCAAGAAGCTTAGAAACTTCCGCTTACCTATATTGCTTAGGCGCGCTTAAAACACGAAATGGCGAAGTGTTGAAATGGCACCTCGATTAGCACAAATAGCGCTCCGGTTAGCCTAAATAGCTTGCAGGTTAAAGCCTAAATATCACTGAATCGACAGTGGTTAGCTCTCAATGCTAGTAGGGTTGCCTTACAAACACCCGTAGCCCACATTGACTTTCTCTCGCAGTGCCATGTCGTCATGTCGCCATTCTGGCATGCTTTAAAGTTGTTTTCGGCGAGAAAGCATTAATTAGTGTATACAGGCAAAGCTGAGAATAGACCATTTTACAGTTGTCTGCTCAGTGACCTGGCCTTTGTATGGCAGCGAGGCTAGAGTTGACCTTGTTTTGATACAGACCTCACTGCTTTTGTTGTGTAAAACAAGTTGTTCTGATGCTAACTAGGTGCATTTACATGACAAAAGCAGTGAGGTCTGTATCAAAACAAGGTCAACTCTAGCCTCGCTGTCATACAAAGGCCAGCTCACTGAGCAGACAACTGTAAAATGGTCTATTGATTTCGTGATGTGGTCGCAGATGTATGACAAATGCAGCGAAATTTTATTTGTCTTCGTCTTGGATCCGGTGTCGGATCATACAGGTAAGCTAAATTCAAAAGTATTTATGTTAACCGCCATATATTTTGTCGATTAAGCCTAGTTTGCTCTTTACGTGAGTACAGTTGCCTTCCCGGGTGGGCGACGAATCCAACTGCTTAGCCGCATAATTTATTGTCACTCTTAACAACTTCATGATCGGAGCGTATATTTGTATACCTCATTCACCTCCCAATCAGTAAAATTCTTTGCCAAGTATCTTAATGATACAGAATCAGAAAGATTGTGTGAATTTTTTGCTCTTTTGTCGCGGCGTTCTGCTTTCAAAAGGGAGGCCGCAGTCATGATAAGTTATATTGGTCACCGTTGCTACTGTTGTGTTTTGTTTAAATAAACTTGCTCGCGAAATACTTGAAACAACTGAACCAAATCATTGCCCCTATAATCCACACTATCCCATTAACTGACTGCAGTAGATATCTGGAGTTTTAGCAAACCACGACGGCGACGGCAACGAGAACGTCACCAAACAAAAGGTTTAATGAGCAGAACCATTGTTCTGCACGTGTGTTTGCCGTCCTCTGCAAAGCAACAACGTGAACGTATTTTGGAGAACGTGAACCGCAATGGCTGATTTTTCGTGTCTTCCTTTTGATTTGAACGCTGTCATTACATATTTAGCCTGAGCAGGGTTTTAGACCAATATGCGTACTGAACAGATCTAGTACACAGTTGGGGCATTCGAGGGTAAAATATAAATACTGTTCTTTTTTTACAAGGCGTCGTCCTTGGCGCCGCCGTCGACATTGCTAAAACTCCCTTATGACTCACCTGGAACGATTTGACGAATCAAAGTACGGGTAAACGATATGCTAGCTCTCTTAGCAACACTGAAACTGGTCATTTTTCGTTGTTATATTCGCGATGATCATCAAATATACTGTTCCAAGTGCTATACAGTATACGATGAAATCGGTGATGTAAATTATAGATGCAGGATTAAAATGCCCCCGATCAATATGCATTGGCACCCAAGCAATCCAAACAATTAGGTCCCTCCCTCAAAGTGTCTTTTTAAGTCTTTTGTTTTTCCAGATGGAATTTCTTTTTTCCTTGTTTTAAGCTTTGATTAATGTTTTCAAGTTTGTCATATGTACGCTGCCAACGATAAATAGTTCAATCATGCCAATATGGCTTAAAACAATTAATCTAGTTTTGTTGTCACATTGAAAAACAAATCGTGGTTTCCTGCTTGAAATGTCAGTCGCGTTATTTATTCCCACTTATAAGTAAAAGTCACAAATTAAGGGGCTTTTTCCTGCACAGCAACCGTTTAATCACCATCTTAATTCTTTGCTCAATATTAATACATTCTAAAGTTCATTCAGCGAGCGGTCTCCGGTGTGGCGGTACAGAGACGGGGGAGGATAGGGGGGTGGGGGGGGGGGACGGGAAGAAGGTTGGATTTTAGATGCTTTTCGGAAAATTTGGGCATGTGAAGTTTGATCTGTCCCCGGCTACAAGGTGCAAGACAAGACAAGACGATGTTCTGCTTGTTTTTCGTTTTGTTTGTTTGTTTTGGTTTCAGTTGTGAATGCTCTGAGAGATATCAAAACATTAAATTCACACCACTACTAAAGCGAGATCACAATCATTCTCGCCCCTTTCACTTGACAGTCTCTCACTCTCAGGATGACAGTAGACAATTACTGGTTTAGGGCAACTGTGCCAACCGCAAGGGTCATAAATAAGGTATCCAATTTTTGGCCTGGTCATAAATAGGGTAACGAAAATGTCAGATTTTGCTCAAAAATACTGTAAGGGTTTTGGGAAGCAGGACACACACAGGGGAGTAAACCCCCTCCCCCCCCCCCCATCCCCGCCTTCCCCCCAACCCGGCCCGTAAGACAGCAGCATTGAAGTAACATCATTGATGAGTTCAATAACAAAAACACATACTTCGTTTCCAGTGGCAAAATAGACGACTTAATGTAGCTTTTTACTCCTTTAATTAAGGACACAAATAACGGCATCGTTCAAAATAATGTATGACTCAACAAAATTCAATAGACGTAACATTTGCAGCTGAATAAATAATTGTCATTAACTGTGCAGGTGGAAAACATTCGGCAAACAGACGGAATTCAATGCTAATTCGCTCAGCTAATGAACTTGTTTAACAGAGTAATATTACTTGGACCTAGTGGCAGAAAAATAGAAACCAAAATTACAAAAAATTCAGAGCCAGTTGCGTGTTAAAGTACTGAAAGCAAAAGTGTAACTGAATAACTTAGAGATGTTTGACAGGAAAATATAAAATTAACATTATTGCAACCTATATATTGGATTATGTTTATCCTAGCAATTGCGAAGGTTATCTTTCAAAATGGTATCGAAAGTTTTAGTTCGTCTTCCTGTTTATGCATTTGACGTCACAAACAGGAAAAAAAACAGGTCAGCGGAAGATACAAGAATACCCTTTGCGACATTAAGATTAGCTGTCGTGGGCGCCTGAATTTCTAACAAAGGTTTAAAGTCGATGAAAATTAAAAATGTCCGAGGAAAACAAACATTGACGTGAAGCTGCTCTAATATTAGAAGTTTGTTACCGAATAATCTTTAAACATGACGACAGGTCAAGTTACGAATTTCCCATCTCCTGACAAAACATTGATCCGGTTTATTCTACAGAGGTATTGCGGGAGTGATAGAGTATTTCATCCCATTCCACAGGCCAGAGACGATAGAGACATCTCCGAAAAGCTCCATAAAAACTTTCATTGCAGCTGTGTTTTCAAAGGTGATTTTATGTATTTATCTTCCTACTTGTAGAATAATGTGCATTTAACGCTCGAATTAATTATTCATAATAATCTCAATTACTTAATGAGTGTCATTCTGTTTATAAACAGTTGCTTTGCGGGAGAGAATATAGTTCTGGACACGATCGACACGAAGAAAGGACAGAAAAACATCAGCTTACAAGGACAGCAAGGTAAGCTTGGGTTTAGGGTTAGGGTTAAGTTTCGGCTTGATTTGATTTTAAATAAATGCTTTTTTTATTGGAAAATGAAAATAAATCCGGCTTAGAAAAGCGCCACGTTTGTTACATAATATCTGCTCAATATATTTTTGCCATATCTGCTAACCACAGATAAAAATATTTTCAACTTTGTCAAAGCTTTGATGAGGTCAACACGGGATGCAAATCTCAAAATAAGCTCAGTATACGGACGTCAACCTGTTCTTACCGCAACAAAAAACATTTATTTGTCGAACAAATCAACAAAATGTCAAAGTCGAAGGCTTTTGATACGAAGTACTTGAGATATGGCAATAATTCAAGTTACATAATTGAATTTTTTTCTTTTTTCTTTTTGGACCCAAGGTGGAAGGGCGCTTATCCACTCAAAGAGAATTTTGCTTCCAATTGGGTTTATTATCTGGTGGGCCGGCTCACCGTTTATAGCCTTAATGGCGCAAACGACACATTTAGACACGTTTGGTTATGATTGTAGCTTGCCACTTTGAATAATTAAAAAGTGGCCCTGAAACGAAAAAAGGGAAGTGTCGCCGATATAGGGATAATATATTTGACGACATAAACAAACTTGCCGCAGTAAGAAAAACCGACATCAATTCTATCATAGACAAAATGCTGCACGTAGGTTGGCTTCAGATCCCTTGAAAATTCTGATCTTTCTCCCTTGTTTCTATTAATAAATTCAATTGTTTCCTGATGAAGTTCCCTTTAATAGTAGAGATATCCCTTGTTCTTTCAAGTTAATTGTTCCCTTGGAAATAAAGAATATCATGTTACTTTGTTTCCCAAAACCCCTGGGAGGCCAGGGGCCTCCTAGGTTGCTTAGGTTGCACGTTAGAAGCAGCCTTTACTTTCTACCAGACAAGACATGGTTCGTAGATCAGTGATTGAGCGGACCGTGGAAGTCAAAAAGGTACTTCAGCAAACCCAAGATTCGGAAACAAGGCTTATTGACCTTGATGTTAATTGTGCGCCTTCTCTAGATTTCTCATATTAAACTACGCTTTTCACACTGATGCGTGTTTCATGGTAGGCCAGGCAAATGATGCAAGAAACAGCTCGTCTGTTGTTACTGAGTTGCTCCTTGGTAGTTCTTTATGGAATTCCTGTCACCAGCAGCTGCACTGCAATGGAAAACCAGCATTTAAGTAAGTAGAGATAATCACGTTTCCGTTGAACCACTCAAACAGCGCCATTCTGTAGTTTGAAATGCATAATTCTAGACATATTCGGCTCGTAGTAGAAAGACCGACGACAAGACTGTAAAATTTATTGGGTGAAAAAATAAAATCATTTAAATGAAATGAGAGTAGTAAAAACCTATTTTAAACATTGTCCGGTAAATAGTTCAGCTCCAAAGGAAAAACGGATAAAGCTAATATTTAAGACAAGAGGAAAATAACTATAATTATTAAATTCTCAACCTCGGATAATGCAATTATAGCTTTCTGATTGGTTCACTAGATCTCGGTTACCAGCCATTATACCTGCGTTTGACCTTATATGGAAATGAATGCGGCAAATGTCGTGCAGCATAAATTTTTTCCCGGGAAGCCAAGTTTCGTCGACAGAAAAAAAAAATGATGAAAAAAGCAGATTTGGTGAGCTATCCACGGAAGAAGTACAAGAAATCATGGACAAGGCTGTCCCAGAAACAACAAAAAAAGCCACAAAGTTCGGGATGAGATTATTTAACGGTACGTACCCGTTAATTTTCAATTAAAAGTTGCAAAATTTCAAATACGACCGTCGAGATTTTACGCATTCATGAAGGTTACGTAACAACAACAACAATATTTAACTTAATGTTACAGAATGGCTTGCTAGTCCTGGTGGCACGACATTTTCAAAACCAATACAAGAAATGTCAAAAGAAGAGCTGAACGTTTGTTTGAAGTGCTTTTACACGTCAGCGAGGAAGAAAGATGGCACATATTATAAGAGTTCATCCACGAAATCCATAAGAGCCGCCATTGATCGTTTTCTTCGCTCGCCGCCACATAACAAACCGTTTTCCGTAATCTCTGACCCCGCTTTCACTGAGGCAAATAAAGTTTTGGACGCTTTCGTGAAAGACCTAAGGAAAACGGGTAAAATAGCTGGCGTCGTTCACAAAAAAGCAATCTCGAAAGAGCAGGTGAAGAAACTATT
>NC_138150.1:8704155-8824155 GCF_964199315.1 Orbicella franksi
GGTGACTCTGACAAGGAGCGACCGATTAGCGTTCTGTATTTGCTGTCTAAAGGAAGTCTGCCCGAGGACATCATTAAGTCCAATGAAGGCCCAAGTCTAACGATTTGATAGTAAGCGTCGTCCATTATCGTACGTGAGGCGGGCCCGAGGAGATGTGTAAACTGTACGGGTCACATTTAGTCCCGTAACTAACTAGGCCGTTTGCCCTGTGGCGATAATGTTGTGCTTGCTTTAGACAGCAAAACTCTTTAGCCACATCGATTTAGGGCTTAGACGTGCAATGGACTAGACATTTCTAGCTGCTGTTGGCGTCATTTGCTCTGAACTTTGATGTAGCTAAAATCTGTTGAAATCTGGATTTTCCATTCCGCGCTCGACAAAATTGAAGTACATCCGGGACATTGCTATTTGCGAGCAAAACATGGCCACGAGGGGAGAGAAGAACATGAGTTGAAGCGCTGATCGTGAGTAGAATTTCCTTGTTTTATCAATTTTAGGCGTTCTCGGCTTAGCTAACTATCAGAACTGTTTGTGATTCGCTAGCGCGGAAGAAATTTATTTAGGTGGCTTCCGGGCGGTAATTGACGTGACGACAACATGTTGAGTGTTCGCTTACTGCTAACTATGGCCTAGTTTGTTTGAATTTCAATCGATTCTCGATGTAGGAAACTCTTGTTCAGTCCATTTAGGACGATGCAGGCCTTTAGAAAGCAATAGATTGGCTCTCCGCCGCCGTTTTGATATCTGTACGTTCGTGTTGATTTAGACTCCAATTTCATGTTAAAAGCACTCTTAATTAAATTGTACAATTCATGATTCAACGAAAAGACGGTGAATTTAGTCTTCCTGGCCACAAAAGGCATACAGGAGAGTTATTTGCTGCTATTTTGAGCTACGATAAGCCTCGTGGAAAGCTAGCTCAAGGACAGAATTACAGCAAGATTATCAGTGACAAGTCAAATTCTATGGCTATGTTTTTGCGAATTCGGTCAGATATTGAGATGAAATGTCACGTAACGGCTACTTTTTGGCTGAAATACAGAAGTAAATAACCGATTCCACTGCTTACCGTGTTCTTGTTAGCGTGACTGGCTAATTTAACACACAGTAAAGACATAGTGAGGTCATTTTAAATCGCAAAGGTTAAGCCTGTCTAAATTAGTGCCGCGGCGAACCAAATGATCAATTTAAGCTCTAATTTAGCTTTGTTTGGCTCGTTCGATTCATTTGCAGCGACTTCAAAGGCTTGTATAGGCATGGTATGGACTCTATTAAGAGTACATGGGGTAGATAGCACTCTCGGTACGACATGGCCATATTTATGTACATTTTCTAACCGATTTTCCAAAAACATGCCCGCTATTTTGGTGCAAAGCCTTTAACATGGTTTTCATAAATTCAGACATATATATATAATGACAAATGTAAATCCTTCAGCAAATTGCTCGATATTTCATAATACTACTCATATGTGACTGGAGAAATTACAAACAATCCCGTCTTAAATTGCACAACAGTACAAAATCCAAACTTGAGGGTCGTGCAGTGGTATTCTCGTGATGCGTGATTAGGTGATTTTATTTTCTGTCAAACGTGATTTTAGGAAATTATTCTACGTGACCCGTAACCTGAAGGTTTTGCGTGACCCATGAAAAACCTGAATTAACAACCGATATTGTGATTTCACCACTCTATTCTACGTTATTTTGAGACGCGAGTCCACCGAATGGTTAGAGTCGTCTATCGAGAATGACATAGGTGTATGCGATTTGCAAAATGCCGCCTTGACTTAGCTTTTCACGATTTTCCTTTCTTCAAACACTCTTTCAAGTGTAATAAGAACAGGTTATTAAAAAGAATATCTTACTTGCTTATTTTCGCGATTCGGGGGAAAGAAATTTGTATATCCGTGATCCGTGACCCTCTATTTTTTCCGTTCGTGAACCGTGCCAGAGACTAACCCCTCCTCCCCCCCCCCCCCCCACCACCCTTTTGTAGGACCCTCAAACTTGACGATAAGTGTGCCTGATCCAGCCGATCACACACATATATATTTTTTATTTCAGTTTTATTTGATCCTTTAACACATATTTGTATCTGTTTACTAATTTCTAGACCCTTTCGCTCCTTCTCTGGAAATCAACACTGTAGAATTTCCGAACCAAGATGTCCTACCAACTGGTTACAACATTACAATTACTTGTACCAGCAATTATTCTAAGAATAACTGGGGCTTCCATGACTATGGTCAGCCATTTTGGATACAGCGTTTTCTCAACGAAGATTACTTAGGGGACTGTGGTGGCGGCGATGGTGATAGCGAAGATTCAAAAGTATGTACTTTTGTCATCCAAAACGCTACAGAGAGAGATTCTGGAAATTATAGCTGCGTGACACGCAATCAATTAGATTGCACCGCTGGCACTATCTTTCTGTATTTTGAAAGTAAGTATTAAAAACAATTTCAGTGTTTCCTGGGTGTTTACGAGTGTCGGTTGGATGAGCTTTGAATGGTGCAGACATTTTTTTCTTCTTTTTCCAAACTTAGCAAAGCAACTGAAGAGAAAAGCATCCTATTTAAAATTAGGTTTCCAGTGACTGTGCGCATGTTTTATCTTGAAGAGAGACTGGAAATGTGAGAAATGAACAAATATCAGGAAATACCAATACAGTTGTAGTTCTCACTCTGCGGGATGAAATTACTACCTCAAAACATAGTCCAGAATTTTCATTCGATATTCTTAGAACTGCTTTCAAAGCGAATGAAGAATTGATTAAACGGTAAGCACCCCGGCCTGCGTGTATGTTTTTGTTTGTTTCTTAGTTCGATTAGGTCTTTTTTTTTCTGATAATTATATTTTAAATTTGTGGTCACTCTCTATATAATTTACAATTCATATTTTAACCTCGTTCCTTTGGGCAAAAAAATTGTATTAACGACATGCCCGTGAACAACTTCTTAAACTTATTTTCTTTCATAATTTCTTTTTTCCATTTTTTTTTTCTAAAAAAATCGCCATGGTGGGATTGTGCATTTCAGAAATGCAAAAAGAAGTGGACGATCGTATAATTCGAGGCGGAGATCGATGGAAATAAGAAAAATCTAGAAAAACCAAGTAACATTGCCCAAAACAAGTACGGGTAGCTCGTTCAAATTTAAAATCAATTAAACGAATTTAACATGTTACTTGTCTAGATTTTACATTTCTTCCTGACATTGCGTCATGTTTTACGTGCACCGTTAAGATGGACAAAAGGAATTGACGCGATTATCCTGAAGCACTTAAAGCCATTGCACCTATCAGTACTGTTTGCAGATGCTAACTGTATTTCTTATTGACCTATTATTGTTAGATCGAAAGACAATTAATGTTACCTCAATGTTTAAAAGGCATTCCAGCTGGGAAAAATATTTTATTTTACTTATTCCCGCACTGACTGAAACAAATTGAAGCCCTTCTCCCAGCTAGATTCCTTTACTTCTCTTCTGTATTCTGAGATGATGTTCACAATATGATTATAGAGCCGTCACCTCCACAATTCACCCTCACACCACCTCACCATATGAACGTTTCCGCTGGAAGCTCAGTGAACCTAACCTGTAAAGCGACAGCTATCCTCAAGCCTGTCATCAGTTGGTATAAAGATGGTCAGCGTGTACCCAGGGGCAACATCACCGAAGTTAATGGGATTTCCCTGCTACCTTTGAAAAATGTGCAACCACACGACCAAGGAGAGTACTGGTGTCAGGCAGAAAACGCAGAGGGTTGGAGCAGAACTTCTAGCACACGTCTCAAGTGTAAGACACTTTGTTAACAACTTTTGTGCATAATTAGGTCGAACTAACTAGTATTAACCCCAAATTCATGTTCTCAGAATACAAACCTGTAATTTGTTTCATAAGCGAGTTCTTAAGGCAGCCAAATTGCCCAAATGAAAGTAGAGTAAAACTGCCAAAGCTTTGGGATCAATTAAATATAAACGAGGAGTTATGCCTAAGGTTGCTTTTTTCAAAAAAAAAAAAACAAAAAAACAAAAAAAACAATCGATTTTGTTGCCTTTGTCTTTGAAAGAGCTACCTATTATCTAGATGCTACAACATGGCAAATCAAAGAGCGTATTTTTTATCTCTACAGTATTTTCAAAGCCAACCATACTGCTTCATCCAAAAGACTTTTCCATTTACCTAGCGGATAAGGCTATCGCGGTTATTTTCACCTGTGAGGCTACTGGATTCCCACCTCCGGTGATCAGCTGGCTGAAGAACAACTTGACAGTAACGAGTGGAACACTCATCAAGAATGGTAGCATCTCCTCTCTAGTTCTCCGTGTAGAGAATAGGGAGGAACCCCCGGGGAAGTATAGATGTATTGCAGAAAATTCATTAGGGGAGACATCTTCCAAAGAGGCAGCACTGGTAATCCGTCCACGAACACGCAGCCTAGGTGTGAGAAAATACTTGTATAGCAACATTTCGTTCCTCTTGACTTTTCCATACGACTATTTACTATGATGCTTGTCTGGTGCTCCGTTTGCTTGTTTGTTTGTTTGTTTGTTTGTGACTCTGTTTATCGGCCTCACTGCTTGTTCGTATGCTTTTCTGTCTGTCTATGTCTGGCCGTCTGTCCCTCTTTTTCTCTTTTTTTCTTTCTTTTTTTTTTTTCTTTCTTTCTTCCTCTTTTTCTTTCTATCGATTTATAACCGTCTTACTTTCTTGGTAGATCTAGATGATCTAGATGCTACAACATGGCAAATCAAAGAGCGTATTTTTTTATCTCTACAGTATTTTCAAATCCAACCATACTGCTTCATCCAAAAGACGTTTCCATTTACCTAGAGGATAAGGCTATCACGGTTATTTTCACCTGTGAGGCTACTGGATTCCCACCTCCGGTAATCAGCTGGCTGAAGAACAACTCGACAGTAACCAGTGGAACACTCATCCAGAATGGTAGCATCTCCTCTCTAGTTCTCCGTGTACAGGATAGGGAGGAACCCCCGGCGAAGTATAGATGCATTGCAGAAAATTCATTAGGGGAGACATCTTCCACAGAGGCAGCACTGGTAATCCGTCCACGGACACGCAGCCTAGGTGTGAGAAAATACTTGTGTAACAATATCTCGTTCCTCTTGACTTTTCTACGCGACTATTTACTATGATGCTTGTCTGGTGCTCCGTTTGTTTGTTTGTTTGCTTGTTTGTTTTTTTGTCACTCTGTCTATCGGCCTCATTGTTTGTTCATATGCTTTTCTGTCTGTCTATGTCTGTCTGTCTGTCCCTCTTCTCTCTCTTTTTTCTTTCTTTCTTTCTTTTTTTCTTTCTTTCTGTCTTCCTCTTTTTCTTTCTATCGGTTTATAAACGTCTTACTTTCTTGGTAGAATTTGCTTGGGAGAATTTGCTTGACATTGCACTAGTCACCAGTAGTCCTACCAACCTGAGGAGCTACGCCTAGATAATAGCGTATGTCGAAACATTTTATTTCTTTTATGCAGAGTCTGAAAGTGCTATTTTGGCATTATTTGCGGATGCCGTATAACTAATAGCGGATGTCGATAGTTAACTTGCAGCTTTATCAAATTGCTAAACGTTTCATACACCCGAAAATGACTCAACATAGCATATACAATATGGATAACTCGTTTGAGAACTGCCTTAACTCTACTTTGATACAGCGGCGTCTCGTATCAACGAGATTGGTTATATACAGCTGTACAACATGCCATGGCAAAGTGGCTAATCATAGCCGAACAATTGTGAAATCTGTCAGTAAATTATGATTCAGTGCAGTACGACCTCTTTTTTAGATGACATTTCGACGTCACTTGGCGTTTCAAGAGTTGTGTGGATCTCAGTTGCCATAGGAACAGTTCTTCTATTTGCTGTGGTTGTTTCCATTTGTCTAGTGCATAACAAATGTAAGAAAGCTAATTATGAGATCAACAAAGAGGTGAGGAGGTTGAAATTGACAGTTTAGTCATTGTTTAGTTCAAACAAACAGAGCAAAAGAGCTGAATAACAAACAGCAGCGCCCTTCAGCATGAAGGGCACAACTAATTAGCGTAGGACTGTACCACACACGCGATCTGTAGTCCATGATAGGTGTGTAATGATTTACAAAATATCCGAGGGACACCACAAGATTATGATCGTGATCCAGATCATATTCTCTTGAGGAGACCGAAAACCACTCCACAAGAAATGGGCCAACGAATCATATAATACACCCACGTCATTATCAGGGTATGAACCAGCTCCCCTTGGATTTTATCATCGATCAAAATTTAATGAACTAGTTTACCTTTTTGTGATTCAAGGTCAGTGCCAAAAGCTTGGTTTCGCGCTTTCCACAAAGTATGATTATTTCATTTCTAAGGGAACATAACTTCACTCTCTTTGCTGCCCTTTGATTTTATTCGATTGTTCTCGCCCTCTTAGTTAATCTTTACTTATTAGTAAACGGGATCGACAGATAAGAGAACGTTCTGAACCCAAATATCTGATTCAAAACGTTGCTGTTTCAAATGTTTAGATTGTTTTGTTCCTAGTGGTGTTTTTGTTTTGTTGTTGTTGTTGTTGTTGTTGTTGTTTTCTTACTTTTTCACCGGATTAGTTGCCCTTTTTTGTTCACACTCGCTGAACTTGAGTGAACGACTTTTCTTGCTGTCGTTTTATTTTTGCAGATGAAAGAGGAGCAACGTTTTCCGCACCTTCACATCGGAGATACTGCGGGTCAACTCAGAGACGACCGGACCGTTCCACGCTACCAAATGACAAACATGGCATAAAAAAACTGAATTGTTTTCATACTGATATAAATCTACCCAGACCAAGTAGTAAAAAGTTGCATTGTCCGAGGGTTACACTACTCCGGAGAAATTTTAAGACGTAACTTTATCTCTGCGGCTAGGCCTACCGTCCACTCTAATCCGTCACGAAAACGGAGCCTTTCAAAAACGCTCTTCAAACTGGAGTTTGTAGTTAAAACGGAAGACATTTTGAAAACGAAGCTTTTCGAAAACGAAATATCATGAGATATTTCTGCTCGAGTTTTCCTCAAACACAAATCCAAAATGACCTGTGATTGTTGCGTTTTGAAATTTCTCCGGCGTAGTTTGGAGGGGTCCCAAAACGGTCAATCTTGCAACTTGTTATTAATTCTTCGAAATTGCCTTTTACTGGAACTGCCATTAACATCAAACCATATGACACTATACACTGTACAAATACACCGTCTTCACCAAACTCAAGATCGTTTTGCACGTTTTAAAAACATGGGCAAACCAGAGATTTTAGAGCACTTTGTGCGAAATATACCTCAGCTGGAAAAAAACCACTCAAGTTTTATCGTTTTAATGTCAGTTTTAACCATGGTTATCGTTAAACAACATGTGGAAAATGGCAGAACTTACATGCTGTATAGGCTCATCATATTGGTGTATTAGCTAGCGATCAAACAGTGTTACTAGAAGAAATCAGATTTTTTCCTGCCAGTGACCCGAGATTTCACTACCGAATGCTTCAGTCGTCACCTTAAATTTCTGAAAACCGTGTCTGAAAGTAATCAAGAAGGCAAAAATATTAGTTTCTGTAACCGTAATTAAATGTTTCAAACTTCAAAACTCTAAACCCTATATCTGAAACAAAAGAAAACTCAGCTTTGATTGGAAGTCTTACTGGTGTCCGGCAAGGGTATGTGGAAAGAAAAGTCTTGCGAAAGCAAAAATAGTAAATTTAGAATTTTGATGACGTCAAGTGAACACGATCTATTGGAAACTGTGATAGACATTGCAAACATCGCATAATTCCGCAATAAATTTAACTCATATTTACCCCATTATTAACCAGTCTATAGAAGGACTTGGAAGTAGTAAGTTTAGATGTAAAATATGAAATTAAATTTAATTTAGCATGTACATATACTGTTAGCTTACATTAACCCTTTAACCCCCAAGAGCGCTTATGAGCAGACTTGAAGAAAAAAGCTCATTTCATTCTCCGGCAAAAAAGTAAAAATCAGAATATAGTATCGCTCTGAGGTTACATCTATCGACAAAACTGTCAAACGCTTAAAATGTACTCGGCTTTTGAAAAGTAAAAGGTTTACATTTCTCTGAAACATAAAAACCAAGTCCCCAATATAAAGAATAATATAAGGGGCGAGTACGTCATAGCTAAGATGCAGCTGGAAAGTTAGACCAATAGTTACAACATCGCAGTGACCTCGATATAGGTTTGATGTAAAACATGTCTGTGGTTCACAAGTCTGAGAAACGTATTCAGCTAGCCGCGATCGGCAAATCTCGTCTCGTCTCTTTTCCTGGATTCCCCTTGTTGAATTGCGAAACGCAATTTGAAACAAATGAAATTTTGGGTTCCGAGGGCCCTGGCCATGTTTTTACTGCTAGATAGGAAATTCTTCCAGATTTTCTAAATCAGTTCAAGGATAAAGGAAAGGAAACTCGTAAGATTGTATTCTGGGATGAAGGAAGGATGTGTCTGAGGCATAGAATAAACCAGAACAGTTACCTCAATACTACACCCATAGTCCTAGGGAAATCATACAGACTGCTTCACCCTTTAACAGTGTCTTCGGAAACAATCAGGCCAGTGTCTCCAACAAAGCTGGGGATATCATGTTAAACTGCAGTTATACCTATTCAATTTAAGAAAACGTACTTTACACAATCTTTTATAAATAGATATATAACCAGGAAATTAATAAACAGTTTACCAAATGCAAAGTAAGCCGGCTGTGGCATTTCATTCCATTGGTAGTGTCCTAACCCAGTAGATATTAACGAAACTGAAGTATGTTGCAAACGGCTTCCTCCCAATTCCTAATAAGTTTCAGTTTCTTAGAATTGAACCGCAATGCCCTAACAGGAACTAATTAAGAAATTTGTCTTACCCTTTTTTTCCCAGAAGCTCATGCAAGTCTTCTAGAAAGGAAATGAAAACAATGATATCCGGTTTGACTATTTTATCAGCGTTTCCAAGCATATTATTGGATTCGAGTTCAGTACTTGATCAAAGATCTCCATGTCTTGGACAAATTACTGGTTTGCCATTGATGGCTTTCGATCCGGGTGAGGGAAATTCCATATTAAAAGGAGGGGGTGCTAGTACCAATTCTGAAAGAACACATTATCTCCTGTAAATTGTCTTTTTCGACTCAATACGTACCCTAAAAGGTACTGCAAGAGAGCTCCCGCAGTGGAGTTTTTAGGCTGACCACCCTAAAAGGTACCAAAACCACTTTTTTTAAACCCCTGAAAGGTACGACGAGTACCCCCGTACTCTTTCTATGGGAGTCTTCCCCCCGGGCAAGTATTTGTGCTGCTGGTGACACTAGGAAATATCAAAGAACTCTCAGAACAGCGTCGATTTCAAATCCACAAGTACGGTCCATCCGCCTGTCATGGAGACAACCTTATGTAAAGCTCCAATCGTGGACTGTATCAAAACGTTCTATTGTAATTCACATCAAGACAATCGATGTGGCTAATAATCTCAAATATCTGCACGTTCTCCTGCTCGTCATCAGACACATCATTTTTCCGCCATTATTTGAAGACGTAAACAATTTGCCGGAAGTGTTGCAGAAACTGAATGCTTTGACCAAAATTGACTGAGAAGTTATAGTTGAGGCAAATACAACATCGAACTCTGTCCCGTCATTACTCAGTGCCTACAAAACAAATCTTCTAACAACGTTCGTGTGTTACTTAAAACCTATCTACGTTCATATCGATCCATGCTATTAATATTCCGAAACTCCGCATTCTTTACTGCCTATGTAACATGGAACTGAAAGGATCCCACGGCGAGCTAGAAAATTGCCAATCAGTTGAAATGTATATATTTTACATTCATTTTGTTTTGTTTTCTTTTCTCTTTTATTGGAAATACCTTATTTTTAATAGCATTTACAACCAGAAACGCTTACTCACGAGATCGAAGTCACACAATGCTATATTCACCAATGGGAGTAAATACAAGACGCTACTGACATACCTGAATATATACAGCTGATTATTCAATACCACCGAAGCAACAGCTTGTATCTGGCAAGAAGAAAAAGCCTTAAAAATACTTCACAAGTCAAATGTCTAAACAAAGAAGACAAGGTCTCCCTATGAGCAACGTATTTTCAAGTAAGTGCGCCAGTAGTGTCATTAACTGTGAAGGCCTTTGGCGATTCATTGTCTCAACGTGCAGAACGGCTGAAGCGAATCAATCGACATCCGTCCAAGGTTGTATTTATCAAGTGCTAACATCGAGCTTGAATTCGCGTGGTTGTCTTAAATTCTCAACTTCGATTGGTTTTAGTCGTCGTTGATAGACTAAACGACATTTCCCTCAGAAATCGGTCGTAATTGAACGACTGATCTAGTTAAGTATTATTATTCGTCTTTAGTAGAATAATTTCAATGATGTACCGGTTATCGCTTTATCGATACGAAGAGGAAATCAGATGTTACTCACAATAGTCTCCACGTGAAAACCACTGATTTATATTTCTCAGAAAGCCCCAAAGAGTCTATTTTGGCGATATTTTTCCCACACGTACACACAACAACAGAAAATGAAAGACAAATTTGGTCTCTCCAATAAAATGTCAATCTTTTTAAAGGCTTGTGACTCAATTGCACGAGCCGCAACGATCGAGACTAAGACTATTCATCAACTCCGCCAGAAGCGGAAGGTAAAGAGCTCTACTTATTAAATTTCGTTGGGGTAAATTCACTTTCCTGTTATATCTGCCATTTCTCCTCGAATAAACAGTAAATAAATATATATATTACAGCTCATAATGAAAGGTCAGAAGGCGATCATCATCGAAGAGAATCCTGGATATTATCAAAGGGAGAATGAAATGTTTGTTTTTGGTCTAGAATACTGGGAACCGCAACGTTTCCTTTCAACGATAAGTAAACAATCATTGAAGCGTATTAACATCTTATTATTTTGTATTATATTTTAAAAACATTTCAGCAATCATTGAATTCTTCTAATGACCGAATGAAACGAACCATTGCTAGTACCATTTCAACGATTTGAAAATGCGCCTGTAGCGTTTAGATTGATATTGTTCTTCGAAAGCTAATTCTGTCAATTTTTTTTTTCGCACGTTTCAAAAATGAAAAACAAATTAGGACACGCTTAACTGGATTGTGGTGTTCCGCTCACATGTCACAATATTTAACGTTGTCATGGCGCTAACAGACAGGTGCTTTGGTTAAAAAATATGACATCGTTAACTAATTGTCTCACACACGCAGCTACTCATGATAATGAGAAAAATAAGTTTGTACTCATTTACACAAACGCATATGATAAAAATATTACGTCCGGACGAAGTTGAACCTGTACGTCACAATGTTGGCACACATGACCAGGGTCAAGCCCTGGCTAATGATTTATTGCAAACTTCACGCAAGTTTTCGTTTATTTTAATTTATTGTGATTATTTTGATATTATTTCTTCAACGCTGAAGAAAAAAAATCCTTACTTGGATGGGGAAATATAAACCGAATGTTTAAATCGATGCAATTTTTTTTAAAAATTAATTTCTGAATTTTACTTGCGTTGCGTGGTAATAAAAAAGACCGGTAATTTGAAATACAAACAACTGTTTGGGGCCAAGGATCCTATTCCTTCTCGAGTTATTTATGAGTTTTCGTGCGCAGGATGTAGCGCCTGTTATGTTGGTGAAACCAGCAGACACTTCGCCACCCGCATCCGCAAACATCAGGGGCACCCAACGACCGTTTTCTCTCTAATGCTGTTAGATGCTGTTTTAGGCTATCTGGAGTACTTTTAAAGCTCTGTAGGTTAATTTTAGGTTGCACTAAAAAAATTTTATCTGTTCGGATATTCTAGGGGAACTTGAGTATTCTCGAATTTATTAGAGCTTTTTTGTCCATTTCCCGAAAACCTTAGGTCTTATCGCCTTTCCGAAAATGATAGCTGACCTTTTTTCGGTACTCAAAACGACATTTTTAACAGTCCGAAAACAACAGACATTAAATTTCTCATGTCACGAAAGTTCGAGGTGCCAATTCTCTCAAGAAAATCAGAGGGGATTAAAAGCCTTCCGAACAGATAATTTACCGAAACGATCCGTTGGGTGCCCCTGAAACATCTTTACTCAGACAAGCATTCCCATAAATTCAAACATATAAGGGGCTCTGATAATTGTCGCTCCCTTTGTCCGGAAGATTCCGAAATTCTTGACTCGGCTTCACTGCACTAGCTTCCAATTACATATAGCCTTTTTCAAATTTCCAATTAAAACATCTTAATTTATTCCTTTTATACTAATTAGTCTGTTTCATTTTAGGGAAATAATTTTAACACCTTTTTTTCTGTTTCGCACCTTAATCAACAATTGTTCGTATCACACAATGTTAAAGTATTTATTGCTCATTTAGTATTCTAGTACACCGACGATGGATGCTATTTCATCCGAAACATGTTTTGATGTTTAATATAGAATAAGAACTTCAAATGTAATTGTATTGAAATTTACACATTGTCAACAAACAGAATTATGTTCTTAAATATTCTTAAAATTTTGCAAACTTCAGCCTCGATAATCTTATAAAATATATTCCTGTAGAATAAAAAGAGTAAAAGTATTGTCAATCGACGTTTCGATGCATCAAGCATCATTCTCAAGGCTGAGGTTGTTACTCATTTTACGAGTTGAGTTTGAAATGGTTACATTCCAGTATGCGTGGATTATGTAAATGTACTAATAATCAGAGAATAGACTGCACGTTAGATTGGAAAGCATATGAAACTATAACACTGAGCCGAAAAACCAAATTCTGTATTCATAATAGAACTAAACCATCACTCAACGTGCAATCTGACTCGATCCGCGCAAAGCTATTCTCTGATGATTAGTACTTACATTTACATAATCTACACATACTGAAATGCTACCCATTTCAAACTCAACTCGTCAATAACAAGCTTGACATTAGCATTAACGACCTCAGTCTTGAGGATGATCCTTTGATGCATTAAAACGTCGACTGACAATACTTTCAATCTTTCTTGTCAAATGTTTTAACAAGCAACTCATTATTCGATCTAATAAAAAGAGTGCATGTTTATTCCTTCCCTTCATCAGTTCCTTCGACCTTCCTTCTTATCTAACCTCCTTAATGTCTGCCTATTTGGTTATTCATCTTATTTTTCTCCAGGATATTTGAAAGAAAGTCAGACTGTGTCATGCTGTTAGTTATTTGCCTAGTTCTTCTCCAGAGTCAAACAAGCTGGGTCTCGGGGTCGACTTGTGCGTCACCAGAATCTATAGATCAATGTAAGTCAACGTGTCACAGCTACTAGGTTTATTTTCACATAAACTGTGTTCAGTTTACGTCCTAAGGCAGTCAATGATGTAGCTTTGTACCATTCCGTGTAGCCATCAATGTAGGGCTTTTAATTTGCCTATAACCACTGTGTGCAAAAGTATGGACCCTATCGGTTCCATCTCGTTAGCTAAAATATTTCCTCGCTTTAACTATTTCCCTAGCTTAACAAAATTGCAATGTATTGGAAATGGACATCGGAATGGTTTTAGCGCATAATGACTCATTTACAATGTTGGAAACATTTCAACACCGATATGTACAATAAAAAAATGTAAGCGAATCTTAGTACCATAGTATCCGCAAAGTCGTCCGTAACCATTAACTACCGTCAATCACACCTCATGGCGTCGTGCATCTACTGAGGACTTAACAGAATTGCCGCAAGAATTCGATTCAGCGCCCTTCTTCCAATATTAACCCCCTTTTTCTAATAAGAGCTCCTCTTTGAGTGCGTTTTTTTTTTAAATAAGTGTCCCTTAATTGCAATAAGCGCCCCTCAAACATTATGAACATTCATTATTGAACATTATGACTAAAAACCCCATTAACACCAACGAAACTAGTTTAATTAAATCAGGTTTAGATTTTTTTGCAGTCATTTTGCAGTCATTTTGCAATCATTTTGAGAAGAAAAATTTCGAACCACCTTGCTACCATATTTTAATTAAACAGGTTTTTACCAGGTCAAGTTGTGGGGTGTGCACGATAGGAGCAACTAATTGTTAACCTTTTCTAGTTAAACCACATTTAAACTTGTTTAACATGTTGGTGTGAACAGGGTACGGTATAAAAAAAAGCCTTATAGACCTTTTTAGCTTGAGCGGTTTGTTGCCCCATTTTAGACCATGTAATGATAATCTTGAGAATTCTTGTGCTTTCAAATTCTTAGATAGTCGCGTGCACATGAATGTATAATTTTTAGATGGATAACAGAACATTTCTGTAGAGAGTGCCACGTGGTATGTAATGGAAAAACAAACAACGCAAGATAAAAAGGTCTATTGTTACAGTTCTCGAGTGTGTGTTGTTTTTCATGTAAGTATTGTAGCAATTTCAGATGTTTATGAACAGGCGTATCATCCCTAATGCATGCCCCCTTTCAGATAAGCGACCTGCCTTCAGCTAGAAAGAGTAAATTACCACTCGGGGGCGCTAAATCGAATAATTGTGGTAACTTACCGCCTATAGGTCAGTGTGAACGCAAGCACTTAAGAATGGCTGACTGTTAGGATCGAGAGACGCCGGTCAACGACCCATTTGGCAAATCGCTCATATTTTGCCCAAAGATACCCTTAGGTGACCTAATTCTAAAAATCATATTATAAGGTTCCAGCGAATTTTTATTTTTCAGAAATTCGCGAAAATTTGAAAGCGCGGTCAAAGTGCGGTTTTTCGTGTAATAAAATGACCGAAATAAGGTGCGAGGACGAAGCGCTGCTAAAGTCTTAAAATAAATTAAATTGACTTCAAACTTCCCACAAATGTGGAACAACCACTCTAATTTATTCCTCGTTTTAAAATAATCTCAGATATGTTGATATAGTGGTTTTCCAAACCATTTTAAAAACACCTATGAAGCGTGTGAAAAATAACGGCAAAATATAGGTAATGTTTAACAGCATAAAAATGCACCTGGTACCTCACTTTCCGATTATTTTACTTTACAGCCTTAAAATATCATTATTAGACATATACCATGCCAAGTTTCATGTTCGAACTCGTAGTATTTCCCTTTGAGAAAAACGAAAATCTATGTCAATGTGTTGGGCGCAAATGACACAACAATTATACACAAACAAGAGACAAATCAATTTCAATAGCGAAAGTAAAAGGCTATCATTAATCAATTCAATCAATTAAGCAATTCACTGCTATCAGTAGAAATATAATGTCCTCATAATGTCCAATACATAAAAACTGTTTTTAGACGTTTTCGATCTTTGTTTAATTTCCTGTCCGCCGTCATGTCTAGTTTGTCATCGCGTGTATTTCCTCAATGTCAACAACACTGTGAATGGTTCTCATAACAAACGCACAGAGGTTTCCTGGAACCTCGATGTTTTCGATTCACCAAAACGCTTTAAGTTCGTTAACACAAAATAATGGGTCAACTTGGAATGCTGTTTAGCATTAAGGACGTTAAAGGACTGTAAATTAATCGAGTTGAAATATCTTGAAGCAAATCAAAATCGCGCTCTTGTTCTAATTGCTAAACAGCCGATCTCCGTTCAAGTTCAAGAAGTCGAGAGGTTAATTCGGCAATGTATCACCGGTACAACAACAAAATCAAACCGAGGTCATCAAAAGTGTAAGTTTAAAAGTGTAGTGGAAGTTCGAAGTAAATTTCGCCTATATGAATTGGAAACAAGAAGTGAAACGGTCTGACCCGAAACAAATAAACGAAATATTAATACGACTAATTTAATCCGAAAATGTTGCAGAAAACATACCTAAAAGCCGTCGATTCCCCTCAATACCACTCCACATTGCCTTAAAGAGGCCAAGCTTTCTGCTGTAAGAATCAGGGGCCTCATGAATCTGTTTTTATTATATCGGCAACCATGCTGCGTGGCTGATATTCGAGACTCAGTAAAACTTGTCACACAACCGTACGAGCAGCCCAGTCACGCTTTCACTGCTTTCGCGAAAATGTTCAACATTTCGCAATTACAAGTTTAAAGTAGTGACAGTAGATTGAAATGCGCTTTTTAAAGCTGTCCTATCCAGGAACAATTATTTCTTGTTCTTGAATGGCTTTTAGTTATAGCTACAGTCGGGGAGGGGGGGGGGGTACTCCCGGAAATTTCGAATATCTGTATGCCGTGGAAGATTAAGTGGTCTCTAGCTCTTAACGCCAACACGGAAACACCACATGATTCTCGAAGTATCACAGGGATCACTAAGCAAAATAATTTTGAGTTTAGCTCCGCTGAGTCAGATACCTGTTGGCGCGCATATTGCATTGACCGTGGACAGGTGGAAAAACAGTTAAACCGGAAAAGCCTGTTGCACATTGTAATTCAGCGTTGTCCAACACGCAATCGGTCTGGTTGTAATGCTAATCGTATTTGATAGAATCTCAAGTTTTCTTTCGACACATACTCACGTACTGGGGTGGTGACATACCACTAGATGGGCGTGACCGGGAGCCACGAGTCAAGTCAGTCAACTCGCAAAGCTCAACCGAGAAGAGTGATAGTGAACCACTGGTGGAAGGACTGCAGATTGTCCCTACGCCTTACCCTAATAGGCCTCTGTGTTATTCTAATGAACTGATGCTGTTACAATGATACTATTTAGCTTTATGAACATGCTAATGGTAAAGGTTTTCTTTTGCAATATAAAAAAATCATTAATAAGTAGTTCTTTGTGAAAAACTATTTTAAGGAAAGTAAGCTGTTCGCGAGATCTATGTTTTCAGATGTTCTAGAGTGATTAGTTTGTTAGGGCTCTGTTGCGCTGCGCTTGCGTGCAGTGTCGGAAAAAGTACGTTAGATCATCTGTTTCTAAGTTGATAAAGGCAAATTAATCGCTGCAGCGAATTTGGAAAGGGTGACGATTCCAACCTCGTTCCCAGAGTCTCTCATCTTACCACCCTCTTGTTCCCAAATTCGCTGGGAACGAGGTTGAGACGATTCGGCCGTTAGTTTTTCCTCTAAAGGATCTCCCTCCTCTACTCCCACTCCCTCTCTACAAAAATTTGACGATCCTCCCCCCCCCCCGGCAAGAGATGTTTGCTCAATACCGAAGAAGTCAAACATCGACAGTTCCTAAGAATACTTCCGGCAAGTGCAGTTGTTAGTAAAATACTTCACAAGCGCTGAGTATGGAGCTATTCCGCGCACGAATGGGAGAGGTATATCTAATCCCATGTCTTCGCACCCGCACCGTAGCATAGGCAGTTTCAGGTTCTTTAGGCCACCCTCCATCGCCAAGGCACAGGGGTCTTGCTGGTCGTATACCAAAGGATGCTGGAGCTGAACTATTTCTACAACTTCCTTTACCTGACTAAAATTGCCCTCCTCTTCAGATACCTGAACATGCATCTCATCAGGATCACTTTGGCGCAGAGCGTCACTTTGTGAGACAAAAACTAGCACCTGAAAAAGACGAATATTATAAGGGTCCCGGGCTCTGCGCATCTCTCGCGCCACCATTTCGGCGTCAAGCTTTCGGCCTGTCGTTTGACCAACGCGGGATTTTGCCATGAGATACGATTGCTGTTTGTCATTGACTGCCGTGAGAGCCCAACCCCCTTTTAAAGCAACAAGGACTTTTTGGTGACGTACTGTGGCTTTGAGTTAAGCGCCAACGCTTGCTCCAAGCAGGGTTTGTAGCACATTTTGGCTAAGTCCATAAGGGAATGTCTCTCCAGAGACTAAGTACATTTCTCCAGTGACAAGTGCCTCTCTAAAGTAGACAGCCTATGAAAGATACGAATGCAGCTGCCTTGAAGGCATTAATACACCCTGTCGTGCATGGTTACTATCCATGGAAACATCAGCAGACGCTTCCTCGGTCACACCCGTTGATACTGGCACTGATGTTAAGGTCGCAGTGTTCGTACCTCTTTACAAAATGACCTGAAGTCTCCTTCAGAGAACGAGGCTTCCAGCAGAAATAAACAAAGAGCGATGTCTGACTAAATTGCAAAAGAAACCCCTGTCCATTAGCATGTTCATAAAGCTAAATAGTATCATTGTAACAGCATCAGTTCATTAGAATAACACAGAGGCCTATTAGGGTAAGGCGTAGGGACAATCTGCAGTCCTTCCACCAGTGGTTCACTATCACTCTTCTCGGTTGAGCTTTGCGAGTTGACTGACTTGACTCGTGGCTCCCGGCCACGCCCATCTAGTGGTATGTCACCACCCCAGTACGTGAGTATGTGTCGAAAGAAAACTTGAGATTCTATCAAATACGATTAGCATTACAACCAGACCGATTGCGTGTTGGACAACGCTGAATTACAATGTGCAACAGGCTTTTCCGGTTTAACTGTTTTTCCACCTGTCCACGGTCAATGCAATATGCGCGCCAACAGGTATCTGACTCAGCGGAGCTAAACTCAAAATTATTTTGCTTAGTGATCCCTGTGATACTTCGAGAATCATGTGGTGTTTCCGTGTTGGCGTTAAGAGCTAGAGACCACTTAATCTTCCACGGCATACAGATATTCGAAATTTCCGGGAGTACCCCCCCCCCCCCCTCCCCGACTGTAGCTATAACTAAAAGCCATTCAAGAACAAGAAATAATTGTTCCTGGATAGGACAGCTTTAAAAAGCGCATTTCAATCTACTGTCACTACTTTAAACTTGTAATTGCGAAATGTTGAACATTTTCGCGAAAGCAGTGAAAGCGTGACTGGGCTGCTCGTACGGTTGTGTGACAAGTTTTACTGAGTCTCGAATATCAGCCACGCAGCATGGTTGCCGATATAATAAAAACAGATTCATGCGGCCCCTGATTCTTACGGCAGAAAGCTTGGCCTCTTTAAGGTAATGTGGAGTGGTATTGAGGGGAATCGACGGCTTTTAGGTATGTTTTCTGCAACATTTTCGGATTAAATTAGTCGTATTAATATTTCGTTTATTTGTTTCGGGTCAGACCGTTTCACTTCTTGTTTCCAATTTATATAGGCGAAATTTACTTCGAACTTGCCACTACACTTTTAAACTTACACTTTTGATGACCTCGGTTTGATTTTGTTGTTGTACCGGTGATACATTGCCGAATTAACCTCTCGACTTCTTGAACTTGAACGGAGATCGGCTGTTTAGCAATTAGAATAAGGGCGCGATTTTGATTTGCCTCAAGATATTTCAACTCGATTAATTTACAGTCCTTTAACGTCCTTAATGCTAAACAGCATTCCAAGTTGACCCATTATTGTGTCTTAACGAACTTAAAGCGTTTTGGTGAATCGAAAACATCGAGGTTCCAGGAAACCTCTGCGCGTTTGTTATGAGAACCATTCGCAGTGTTGTTTACATTAAGAAATACACGCGATGACAAACTAGACATGACGGCGGACAGTAAATTAAGCAAAGTTAACGCGCTATGTTTTGATCGAAAACGTCTAAAAACAGTTTTTATGTATTGGACATTATGAGGACATTATGTTTCTACTGATAGCAGTGAATTGCTTAATTGATTGAATTGATTGATTAATGATAGCCTTTTACTTTCGCTTTTGAAATTGATTTGTCTATTGTTCGTGTATAATTGTTGTGTTATTTGCGCCCAACACATAGACATAGATTTTCGTTTTTCTCAAAGGGAAATCCTGCGAGTTCGAGCATGAAACTTGGCATAGTATATGTTTAATAATGATATTTTAAGGCTGTAAAGTAAAATAATCGGAAAGTGAGGTACCAGGTGCATTTTTATGCTGTTAAACATGACCTATATTTTGCCGTTATTTTGCACACGCTTCATAGGTGTTTTTAAAATGGTTTGGAAAACCACTATATCAACATATCTGAGATTATTTTAAAACGAGGAATAAATTAGAGTGGTTGTTCCACATTTGTGGGAAGTTTGAAGTCAATTTAATTTATTTTAAGACTTTAGCAGCGCTTCGTCCTCGCACCTTATTTCGGTCATTTTATTACACGAAAAACCGCACTTTGACCGCGCTTTCAAATTTTCGCGAATTTCTGAAAAATAAAAATTCGCTGGAACCTTATAATATGATTTTTAGAATTAGGTCACCTAAGGGTATCTTTGGGCAAAATATGAGCGATTTGCCAAATGGGTCGTTGACCGGCGTTTCTCGATCCTAACAGTCAGCCATTCTTAATTGCTACTATTAGGGTCAGCAGAAATCTGACAAACAGCCTGATCATATAAGCCTTTTTTTATTTTTTACAGCTCCATTTTCTCCTACTCTAGAAATCAATACCTTGGAATTCCCGAATGAACATGTCCAACCAACTGGCTACAACGTTACAATTGTTTGTACCAGTAATTTTTCCAAAGAGGACTTGGGGACGCATCAATATGGCCAGCCATTTTGGATACAGCAGTTTTTCAACGATGAATTAATAGGAGACTGTGGCGGTGGCGATGGTGATATTGATAGCGAAGATTCAAAAGTGTGTACGTATGTCATCCAAAACGCTACAGAGAGAGATTCCGGAAATTATAGATGCATATCACGTAATCAAATAGGTTGTACAGACGCTGAAGTTTACTTGGAATTTCGAGGTACACAAACAAATTTCTGTTTATTGTTAACGTAAATTAAGGCGTCAGTTAATTTTTCACTCTTATTTTATTTATCATATATTTTCTTCTAAATTCCTCTTTAATGTACTTGTCTGTGGATTCTTTTTTTGTTTTGTCTACATTAATGTTTAGAGTGTTTTTTCCTACCTTTCGGGTAACCTGCAGTGCAGTCGTACTTTGAGCGCGAGTGTGCATATTTTCGTACTAAGCAGCCATCTTGGATTTGGTAACAGGGTTGGGGCGAGGCAAAATTTGTCTAGGGAGTAGGCGTGAGGTGGAAAAAATGGGAGGGGGGGAGGGGAAGGAAAAATTCAAATGCCCCACCCGACAAAAACTCCCCGCCCTCCCCACCACCCCAACGCTCTACCGGTCAAGCATCCATTTACAATCCAAGATGGCGGCATCGAAGTCATGCTTTATGGAGCGTTTCATTCCAAAATAACCCCTGCACTGCAGGCTAGCTTTCGGATTTTAGATCAAAATGATAATAGGTCGGCAAGAGTGGATCCAAAATGTTGCTGGAGTGGGGCATTGTAGGTACAAGCGGCAGAAATGTCTGTGTCTTTAATATTGCCCCTGTTTAGGGTTTCATCTACAACCTAGCGGTGAAAGCAATTTGATCGATACTACGCTCATTTACATGACAACGGTCTGTTTCCACCTGTTACAATTTTATATTTAATCACAGAACCATCACCGCCACGTTTCAAAATGGACCTTCCACTTCAGTTAAACGCCTCTGTTGGACATAAGGCCTATGTGACTTGCAATGTCTCAGGTATTCCTCGACCAGTCATCACGTGGTTTAAGAATGGCTCTCACATGACACGTTCGTTGGTGAGGGAAATCAAGGGTTATTCAATGTTATTTTTTGACTTCGTCCAACGAAATGACCAGGGAACGTACTGGTGCGAGGCAAACAACACTGAAGGGTGGAACAGATCCTCTACTATGAATTTGGCAGGTATTTCAAAGTTGCAAGCCAATTTTTCTCAGCTGACTTATTTTTCTCTGTTGTTGTTTGTATATCTGATCATTGAGACAGCTGTTGTTGTTGTTGTTGTCGTTGTTTTTGTCATCGTTGTTGTCCTTGTTGTATTGTTGTTATTGTAGTTACCTGAAAAAGTAATCTTTAAATTGTTATCATTTAGAGTTATTGTTGTTGTTGTTTTTTGCAAATTTCGTGTCAACATAAATGTAACTGGACTGAATGCTCCAGATCATCCTGCAGGCTATGAGGGGCTAAAACATAGGTCTCCCTTCAGGCTGGTGACATTTATTGCGGTACCAAATTTAATGCCTCCCTGTGTCAACTGAGTGGTTTATCCATATCCAGTGGGGTAAAGATGGAGAAATTCGCTCTAATTTCGACGACATACAGTTTCAAACATAACGTAAAATGCCAAGTTCTGGAGGTACCTATAGGCAACTCTTTGCTGACCTCATTGTTTACAGTTTTCTTCATTAATATACGACTTTACGCATAGAAGGCATCACGCTAGACACGCATTGACTACAAACATTTCAAGAGTTTTTGAAACTTAGTAATTGGTGAAGTTTTGGGCTCTTTGGGTATAGTATTCGAGGAGAAATTGGCTTTCAACAACTGCAAAATATCTGGGTGGCAAAAGCGCTAATGATCTTATACATGTACATTCCTTGTAAAATTTTGGGTTTCTAAACAGGCGACGCACAAGAAGTACTCAATACATCGGGCTCAAATTCCTCGGGACAGTTAAACGTACTATGCCCTTTCAATATTCCGAAAACTCCATCAGAAACTGTACCGCTTATGCTAATGAGATAAATAGTGTAAACAAAGATTCTCCTATATAAAGCCCTATAACGTAGGATAACTCGGTTAAAGCCCGTTTAAAAGATACTCTGCATGTCGCCTTATAAGAACTGGTGTAGAAACTAAACAGTTTCTCTAATGGTATTCAACGAGATACTGTAGCACTGAAAAAATATTTTAGATTATATTAAGGGAACAAGAAAAGTAAAGGAGAGCTTATATCCGTGGGGAGGGGGGGGGGGTGGCTGATGAATGGGGGCGTACTTACAGCCGGAATTTCACGGTATTTCCAACTGAGTTCAAATGTATCTCTCTTTCATATATCTAAATTTCAGTTTTTTGGAGACCTACCTTCTCAATCCACCCGAAGAGCGCTCGGGAATTCATTGATGATGGCATTGCCACGGTTACACTGTTTTGTGAAGCTAATGGTTCCCCACGTCCTGTAATTGGTTGGTTAAAAAACAACACGCCCGTCACCAGTGGCACCGTGTCTCAGAATGAAAGTATTTCCTCGCTCGTCATTGTTTTTAATGAAACTACAGAAAATCGGATAACATATCGCTGCATTGCAAGAAATTCACTGGGAAGCACCCTCTCCGAGGAAGCAACATTAACTGTTGCTAGAAGAGAAGCGAGAGGTAGGTTTCAACGCGTTAGGCAGTTCTTGATCTTCACACCAAACAACACAGGCACACACACATTTATTATAACAGTCAGGCGGAAATACCTTACGAACGTTACTGTGTTCACGTTGAAATACATATACGTAATACACCAAGGCCCCGTCCACATAACGCCGGAGGAATTTGAAAACGGAGGTTTATTTCTGCTGTTAGGCCTACCGTGCGCACTAATCCGTCACGAAAACGGAGCTTTTCTAAAACGCTCTTCAAACCGGAGGAATCTGAAAACGCTGGCTTTTCGCATTTGCGTCGAAGGAAAGCATTTTGAAAACGGAGCTTTTCAAAAACGATGGCGTTACGATAATTATGTAATTTCCCTGACCGAGGTTTCCTCAAACACAAATCCAAAATGACTGGCGATTGTTGCGTTTTCGAATTCCTCCGGCAATGTGTGGACGAGGCAACAATGTACAGAACAATACACCATTGCAGTAATCCGCCGTATTAAAAAAGATGGCGACCGGTACATTTACCCATAGTTTTTAGCGCACGAAAACCTTAACAACGTTCATAAAAACGTACAGAAGAGTTATGAAATCTTTAAACCTAGGCTACACAATGTTCTTAGTACAGGGACAATTATTGTAAAAATTTGGCTTTCCTTGTGCCCGATAGGCTGTGTTAGGTTCGCAAGGTATTGTGTTAAAATGTACAGCCGCCATCTTTTTTTCCTACGATGGATTATTGCCGAGGCAAGGTGCTAAACAAAAGGAACCCTAATTAGCAAGCAGTCATCTTCTCTAGTCACTGTGGACTTTAAAGCGGCGCTCAGCCGCGCCCCGGCCTTAATTTCTGCGGGTTTTTCAGACCAGTCTCAAATTACTAATCTATCAACAAACGACGTAATATTTCAGGCAAAGCTTTTGTGAAAAATTGACATACTAACTGCCCAAAGCGCAATAAATTACGGAAAATAAAAAGTTAAGTGCAACTTAGTAAAAAAACATGAGAAGATGTCGACAGTCACTTACCCACACAAATATCCATTGCTTCTACAATACAGAGTAGTTTAACGTCAATGTGACAAAACAATATCGATTAACGTAATATCCATCTCCTTTGTCATAAATCCCGAGTACACTCGTACCTTAGTCCAAATGAAAAATCAGTCAGCCAGTTTCAAAGTGAAGCGATTCTTGATAGAAGTGTTCCAATAAATATTTTATGCAAAGAACTCACTAAAACATTTTTCCACGCTGTTTAATGTGGCTTCTTGTTGCATTTTGCGTTACAATTAACTGAATTCAACTTGCTCTTCAGGGTTCATGGGTCTAGCTTTTTACATTCATCCTAAAAGTATAACAGCGTCACTTGGTGAGACCGTGGCGTTTAGCTGCGCTGCTCGGGGTTACTTCCACCTTAATATAACGTGGCTAAAAGACGACATGCCGCTCACAAACACCAGTGCGAGGATGATTCACGAAAACACGCAAGAAAGTTCTGAGCTTCAGATAATCTCTGTAAGTGAAATGGACATCGGAAAGTACTCTTGCCTGGCAACTACTGGAAGCCTCCAGGCTCCATCCGGGAAAGCAGAGCTTACGTTGAAAGGTAAATAAATTGTAAAATAAGGTTGAAATTACCAACGGCAGTACAGCCTAATTCCCTCTATGAGCTGCATCTGCGGGTAGTTGCTCATAGGCGTACGGGTACCCTCGGGCTTGGCAGAGCGGTGACCTTCTTGCCCGAAAAAAATACGCAATGCCCAAATGCTGGAGTGTTGAAATCGAGGTGCAAACGCACTCAAATTGCATGAAAAACAAAACCGTTCACAATTCCCACATCTAATGAATTTGCCATAAGTCCAAAAATAGTTCTATTCAAAGCCTGCATACTCTATGACCTCTACCAACACTCTCAATCTACTTAAATCTAAAAGTTATTAAAAGAAAAAGTTCTAATAAAAGTAACTAACCAGAAACTTTTACGAGTTTTGGAAATCACGCCAACAACTAACCCTAACCCTAAGTGTTTTTTTTTTTGTTTTTTTTTTCACGTGTGCTTGCCCGAATCATGAGGGTTTTGCCCGAAAAATCACATAATTTCCGTAGCTGGGGGGGCTGCAGCCCTCCTCGCCCACCCCCCAACCCCAGCTCGTACGCCTATGTACTTGCTTTCATCATCTTGAACTGGGTATTCGTTGCCCCTTGCAGGCACGTTTCATAGAGGGAATTAGCCATTGTACTGTAAAGAAAGTAATGCATTAACATAAATGCCAATGAAATTTCCTTCTGCAGATGGCACGCCCACCTCAGCTAATCTGTCTGAAATTACCTGGTCCTCTGTTGGCGTCGGCTTGCTTCTTATTCTCATTGCGGCCCTGGTTATTTTTAAGTGGCATAGAGGAAAGAAAAGGAAAAGCAACTACCAGGTTCATAACGAAGTAAGCAGAGATTTCACTGAGCTGTTTTGTTTTTTCCTTTGGTTTGCTTTTGTTTTTTGTTTGTTTCTTTGTTTGTTTCTTTGTTTTTTCCTTCCTTTCTTCCTCTCTTCCTCTATTTCTGTTATTCTCTCTGTCAGGTATGTTAGTTTTCTTTGTTGTCCAGTTAAAGTTGGAATCATTTTAAGGGTATGAATTTTTAAAGAGAGGTGATGATTACGATGTGATTACGATGTGATTAAGATCTACAAAAAAAATATATTTATCCTTCTCGACTATCACGCAACTTGAAAGAAGCAATTCTTACATCCCATCATTTTAAATGGGGCACGAGATAACAAAGCTGAGCAGTTCTACTGATGGAAAATTTTCGCTAGAAGGGCATGCGCATCTAACTCCAGATACCCACTGCGTTGGCCTAAAAGCTGTTAGATGGCAATATGCCATTTTCGATTTGCTTTTTGCCTCCGTGTCAAAAATGTGTTGCGCTTACAGATTCAGTTTTACTCAAAACAAAATCGTTTTCATTAGAAAGGTCTTGCACCGGAATTCGTTTTGAAACGCAGACAAAAGGCAACTCGGAAATGGCCTACTTTGCGCAAAGGCTTTTGCCGCCATGATACTGCATTACAACTGCCAGATATGTAACTTGTGTATTAATTTTTGAACGCAGATCATCAGTAACCAGCAAGAATTTATCCAGCTAGAAATAAAAGATCTAGTGAGCAACGAAACAATCAATCAGCTAAGAAACAGCCGATCAACTGTACGTCAAAGCACTATAGACGGAGCACATTCCACCATAGAAGAAAACCAGGTCGTCGATCATGAAATGTATTTACACACCATGGCACGTGACAGAAATTGGGAAGTTCCTCGGGAGAGGTTGGTTATAACAGAAGAGACGCTTGGCGGAGGAGAATTTGGAATTGTAAATAAAGGAATATACTTAAGAAAAGATGGAAGTGAACTCCCTGTCGCGGTGAAAGGACTTAAAGGTTAGTTTCGTCCATTACTTAATTTGAGTATGAGAACGGAGGAATCATGCAGATTTTATGGTCACGATATGTCGCCAGCACAATGCAATGCCGGCAATGCTTTCCCTTCAAATTTGTACCATAATTATGAAACAGAAGGCCACCTTTTTTATTGGTACCGTGGGTCCTGTCCAAGTACAGTAGTTTTTACGGCAATTTTAAGTTAACGTTAATTGTCTTTTCGTCTCGTCTTTACCAACAACTTGGTTTGAACAGATGCGGCAGACCAACAGCAGCGACTTGCACTAATCAGAGAGCTAGAGACACTCATTCACGTCGGCCGCCATCCAAACATCGTGAGCTTGGTGGGAGCTTGCACATTCGAAGGTATTGTACTGCGATCTCTCAAATATGCAGTTAGCCGGCATAAATGTACATCACCAGTTAAACTAGGACATAAGCTTTGCTTATTCAATGGTAGGGGATTTATTAAGAACACAAACCACATCTCAGATATTCGCGCTAAAAGACTCTTGTGCGATTCTTTTCTTGATCGCGATACTCCTCGAAGTCGAAGTCGAAGTCGAAGTCGAGGTCTGTCGAAGTTTACTAAACGACTTTTCTTTATTCCCCAAGCCAGAGTTTTGAGCCTTGTCCATACATTTGTTGACACAAATTCTCCTAAAAAAATATCCGGCTTACCCAATACCACGAGTTTGCGGGACATTTCAGGTTTTAATGATCCTTACAAAGGTATCATTTTCATCACCTTTAGAACCCTTGTGCGTCATCATTGAGTTTGTTTCTGGTGGAAGTCTTGATAAATTACTTCGAAGTAGTCGTGTTCAGAATGACAATCACGATACATCTTACACCAATATATGGTCAAGACTGACAGAGAGGGAACTGTTAAAGATGGCGTCAGACGTTGCGAATGGTATGAGGCACTTGGAAAGTAAACAGGTAACTTTATTATTATTGGTTTTTTTTTTTGGTTGTTTGTTTGCTTGTTTGGTTGTTGTTGTTTCTTCTTCATTTTCTGGTACACAAAAGGTTAAGCTACATGAGGTTTTAACTTTGTGGGATTTCTGAGAACAAACATTAATTCTCCCATGATGGTGACTGAACATTCGTCAAATAGCTTGCATCACACAAACGCAAATTGAATGCTTTCAATACATTCGCGTTTTGGTGTTTAAAGTAATGGACAATGAATTGAATTGTCAATCGAAGTAGTGACGAATTTCCTGTCTTTTTACACAAAGTGTATTCATAGAGACCTGGCTTGTAGAAATGTTTTGGTGGGAAGTGGCCTGGTTGCCAAGGTGGCTGATTTTGGAATGGCGCGTGATATATCTTCTGATGGAAAGTACCTCAAAACAAGCGAGGTACGTTTTTTCTTCTCTTTCCTAGACTACAGGAGACATCATTTAATAGCATGAGTAGCGCATTCATTGCGCCCTTCTACACAAGCAGGAGCGGAGTTTTTTTTTGTTGTTGTTGTTGTTATTTCAGTTTAAGCTCTCCAACATGAAATAAGGTTTTGCTCTTTCTATTACTTTTATCTTTATTTGGCGGCTAAAGTATGAAACGTTAGCTCTAAACGGTTGTTTAATGCTCATTATAGCTAATGCGTTATATGGTGAAACTTCCATATGACAAGAGATCCATTTGCTAAAATAATATATATTCTACCTGGTCAATAAGGGACGAATTCCATGGCTCTGGATGTCAATGGAGGCCTTGAGAGGAACTTGCACAATCAAAGGAGATGTGTAAGTAGTAAACATCAACCATAAGTGGTATTTTTTTAGATGCAATTGATATTCGTATGCAGGAAGAATTTTAAAATTTAAAGTATTTTATAGTTCAAAATAACTACAGATTTAAAACATCTAAGATGAGTTTAGATCCATACTTGCCATTAGTGGTATTTTTTCATCCTTTACCTAACACCCCAAAGCTTTGACTAATTATACGACCTAGCAAGGTTCGCTGGCAAGCTAGCTATTATAAGGTAGGGTGTGCCTGTTACCATTTCGGTTCACAAACTATGATAAAGTTATCCTGTCTCACCAAAGTTATAATAATATTATTCCATGCAATTTCAACAAGCTCTGTCAACTTTCTCTTTATTCATTTCTTGTAGCAAATGAACTTTTAGTAACTGTTTCCTCCTTGTCCATGTAGTTAAGCATTGAATTTGATTTCCTTTATCGCGTGGACTTAGTTCCTCGACAATACGATGGAAAGGAATTTTCTGTTGATTGCCGTTCGGGAGTGAGAAAAAGTAGAAAAGCTTCTGCATTACTCCTGCATTATTTTCTACCTTTTTCTGATTTAAAGTGTGAAGGTGAACAATTTGAAAGTGTTCTGTACTTTTATGTTAAGTATATAAAATATAAAACGATTCATGCATACTTGTCTTGGCAGGTGGTCATTTGGAGTTGTTCTTTGGGAGATAGTCACTCTTGGTAAGTAAACAGATACATATTTTCAATCATTTAACCATCCGAAGTATTAACGGTGCAAGGACGAACAAACATGTACTGATTTTTGGTTCAGATGCACCACTTAGAAACATGTTGTCCGTAAGCCTCGTTATATGTCTACCAAAGTAGGAGCTAGAAGAATCGATGTCTATTCTAATCTTAGAGTTTCGCAAAAGTCGGATGGCTGACTCTTATCCCCGCTCCTGTGACAGAAGCGACTATCTAAGAGTATTCTACACCCTCTGAATGTGATGCTAGTGTGTTCCAGACTTACACTCCTACGCATTGTTGCTTCGATAGTTTTATGTTTCTGATTGGACAGGCACAAAGTAAAAAAGGTTTACTATCTAGGGTCACGGGAGCATACAAGGAACCAACGGGGCTAGAGCTGGCCCAGTTTCCCTAATATGACTCGCAATATTGTCTTAGTACGGACATCTTCTGGCTCTGATCTGTGTAACTTCTTCGGCCAATTGTACTACATAATTTTGCTAAATAGTTGTTTCATAATAAAAATTCCTTTGATGAAAGTGAAGAATGATCATCGCAGTTAATTTTCCAATTTAAGCAATTGGAAAGAAGAAGCCTGAAAAAAATCAGGGCTTCAACGGGATTTGAACCCGTGACCTCCGCGATACCGGTGCGATGCTCTACCAACTGAGCTATGAAGCTACACATTGGGAGCAAGGTCAATTAATCGAGTTCATATCTTCCCGTCAGGGAAGTTCACATATATGAATTATTTCATATAAACTTCACAACAATTCCTTTGACATAATTATCAATAGGTAAATTGCCATACAAGGATGTGAATAGCGTGATTGAACTTCATGAATGGCTGCTGGATGGTGTTAGATTGCAGAAACCACCTCATTGTTCTGATGAGCTGTAAGTATAATTGATGAACGTTTTAAAACTGTTGTGACCGGAAGCACCCTGAGCATCAGGCTGAGAAAATAAGATAGGTTTGCCAGGACGTTCAGAAATAAGTGCGTTGAAAAACTAAAATATTTACCTTAACCGGTCCAAGTCTATCAGTTTCGAACAGATCGAGTATTTGTAACAGGCGAATCCGTCGTTTAGACGCTAGGTAACTCTATTTAAAGCATTAGTATAACAGCTGAGAAATAACACACATCACACTGTTCAAAAATCAACCGACGACAACGTTTTGAAACGTTTCCTTGCAGAAACTCTGCTCGGCCAGTTCGTGTCTAGTCCCCTACAGTTTATCTGTTACACATTATTAGAGACTCACAGTTATCTCCACCCAAATATGAATTAGAACCAAGCAATCTATAACGCCATTTCTTTCCTTGTTTGTCTAGTTATAACATCATGTTACGATGTTGGGAGAGGTCTCCTGATGATCGACCATCCTTTGATGAACTTTATGTACATCTTCAGGGCATCCTACACGAGGAAACGGTGAGAACGTTTGACTCCTCTAAATGCTATTTTGATAGTTTCGGACACATCCTGTCCAACATCATTGCAAACGCGTTGGCACAGAATGATACAACTTGTTACCCTTGCCATAAGGCACTGTTGACTCTACACACTGTTTACTAGCTTTTCTAACACGAGAGAAAAACTAGCGTTATTTACTGTTGTATATGATTTGTTTCATGAATTCTGGTGGGGCTCGCAATTCACTGTTTTTTTCTTCGCTTTTCTTTTCGGTAAGGATTACTACGCATATGGTATGCATGAAGATTCCACATTCGTGAAGCTAATGTAAAAAAGAAAGGTTCGAATGTTGGTTAATTGATCGACCTAAAAGTGTTTACCCTGTCAGCTAGGCTAAGTTGTGAGACTGAACTAGGTTAAGCTAGACTATATATATTAGGCTAAACGAGGCTAAGCTGAGCTGGTAGACTATTGAGAGTTCAAAGGGTAACAATTCGGAAAACATATTGGTTAGATCGTACTTTAATTCATAAATTATGAGAATGTTAGGTAAAAACCTAAGGTATTTCTTATTTTTAACTTGATGTGGAAAAGTTTTCAATTGAGTGTCGTCAAGATAAAATCAACGAAATTATGATGGCAATCCAAACAGGAATATATACCGTGCTAACTCTGATTTTTTTTCTGTTTTTTAGAGAATGTACATCAATGTGAGGAACATCGAGGAACAAAAGATGGAGGGTTATCGCAAGACAGACATTTCGTTATAAATGACACACTTACTACTTGCTGGGGATATTGCCAATGACATAACACTCCGCAAAAGATTGGCTGGGAATTCTAAACTCTTCACTTCAACTCCAAAAAGGAGAACCGTTTGTTCGATCCCTATTGAAAGTCATTCCATCTTCATCATGTTGCAATGAAAAGATAATTGACATCGCTAAAAGTATTTGCTCAATAATAATCAAATTATATATGGTGTGAAGCGTGCAAACTTATTTACTCTAGTGATAACCAATCAAGTGGCAATCATGACGTCATAGAGTACAAAATGACATCAAACTCCAGGATGTTCGCTGTCTTAAATCCGTCATCCTGGATTTCAATTTCTTTCTTTTTTTCAAACAAGTCAAACAAGCTTCAAAATTGATTTTGAAACTTAGAAAAATATAAGAATACATGAAATTTAAAAAAAGATTAGGAAATACAAACTAAACCGTAAAAAGCAACAAATTTGGGTAAAACACCCTTTGAAAACACGCCGGGTTGTTATAAAAAACGTCAAGTCACGAGTCGAAATTAAACAATTGATACACCCAAATGTTTCTGATAATTCTCAGGAAAAGTCACAAAGTTTTACCACTTAAGTTTAAAGGCAGTTTTTGTAAAAAGAGAAAAAGGATTGATGCCACAAAGTGCAGGGAAATGGTGTGAATTTCCTATCATTTTACGCTAATCCCCATAATGGCCGCTTGCTTGTTTGTTGTTGATTTTTCTGTCAAAAGTTTTTTTTTTTTTGTCGTTTGTTTGTCAAACGAACAATAAATAAATATATTATTAGATGTTTTGGTGTGTAGGATCGCTGTATATTTTTACGAGTTGTGCCGTATTTTGACGAGCCCGTAAGGGGAGTCAAAATAAAAACAACGAGTTAAACTATACAGCGATACTACACACCAAAACATCTAATAAGAGATTTATTATCCAACTGCTGTAGTCAATAAATTTATCAGTGAAAGAGGGAGAGTGTGACAGTTTTGTGTGCGCGCGCCGACCTGCCCGGCAAACAGGTTTTCTACTGTGCAAATTACTGTACAATATCGCTGTATATGTGTACTGTTATTTGGACGGTGTTCGCTGCAGTTGGATGATAATGACGTATAATTATATGAGGCACGAACAAAATGGATCTGTGTCAGTCAAGAAAAGGCTTATCACCGAGCATTTTTAGTTTGCTGCCAACATGAACAGAAGAACATATTCAACTTGAACGTTTTATTCCTTCTTAAGCTTGTCTGCTAATGACAACACAGCATAACACCGCCTTTGTAAAGTATGGATGTAAATAAATTAAAAACTAAACAAGAAATTACAACTTCCGTGATTTCAAGTCACTTTTTGCCTTTGCCCTTTTTGGCAGCTTTCTTCGATTTACCTCTCAAAAGTATTCTGAACTGGTACCCTCTCCAAGCTGCTTGTATGGCAGCAGCAGCTTTGTTTTGTTTCCTCTCCTCTTCCTGCTTTCTACCATTTTCCTCTTCCGCAAGTCGCCGTTCCTCCATGATGGCGTCATATTGTTTCTCTAAGACTTCAAAGTGGGATTGAAGTTTGGCGAGCTCTTTCTTGTCCGCTTCGTACATTCGCGTGTAAAGATCATACTCGTCCTGAACAAATAAGCAAAAATAATATTTAAAATAGCAAGACCTCTTAGCTATAGAATGCAGTTGAACTATTTAAGCGTTAATGGCTAACGTACTGAGAAGACATTTTGGTAATATGTCATCTCTTCTGAACATCGATGAATTAACAGGTTACTATGAACTCAAGCTCTGTACGCTCCAATAGTTGGCGAGGCGAACTGAGCTTCCCCGACCCTTGGAAATCAAACGGGATCACACCGCTCTGTCCGAATTCGTAATGGTATACTTATAGAATCGACAAATGTCATCTTTACAGGTTATATATTACTCAACTGTACAAACCTAAAAGTAGATTGCATAGACACCGCTATGAGACAGCGCCTCGCCAAGCCTTCCCATCCCATCCCTCCGCCTCCCGCGTCCAACCCCAAGCTTCGGTTAGGTGGCCCAGCATCACCTCAGTTTTTATAAAGTAATCAAAAAACAGTCAACAAGGAGCTTTTTTCAGTACAAATAGAGTTTCGTTTCCAGAATGATTAGGTGTTGGAAGAACTGGAGAAACCTGGAAAGAACATGCTGCACGGACCAGGGGTGGGCTGGGTATCAACTATTACATTTATACTTAAATTGAAACACTTACTCCTTTTTGCAGGTTTGTTTTACAATATCATCATAACAATAAACAAGCATTTCAAGCGTTATTCACTATTTCACCATGCTGCATTTTGTTGCGACGCACTTGATTTTGGCGGATATTTTGCCACCTTGTTTACATCACAACATAACACGGAGAGGAATGTCTGCATTTTTCAACACTACATTCTTTGAGTCCAGCTTGCAACCACTTCAGTCGACAAAACTTCTAATTTGTGTTATATTTCGATTCCCTTTTGTCGGTGTAGGCGACAATCATTTTAGCTATTAACACAAAAAGAAAAACATGTCTTCGCCAGTGTGTTGGCCTGGCTACAACATGCTTATATCGCCAATTTCGAACTTTACTCCGATTGGACGCTATCGGCACAATGTAAATAATTCCCCCCTGAGGCCGACACCATTCCGTTGGTTGCTTGTGTGATGGTTTTCTCACCTGCCTGCCATCTAAGTCCGCGTCATATTTCTGAACCCAGTTGTAAACCTCAGTGGCCATCTTATATCTCCGCTGGTGGACAAAGGGAGAATACGTGTCTTCATTTAAAGTGTTTATGTCACTATTTTTTTCCCGCTGATTCTGGTCGTTAATAATGTTAGAAAAACGGTTGTAAAGTTTTTAATTCGTGAGAATACTTTGAAACCCCTTTTTTTCGTTCAAAATACGCGCTACGTTCATGTTGAAATTGTCCCAGAGATCGCGCGGCCAAAATGTCATATGATTTACGTCTGTGACGTCAATGTGTTTGATAAACAAACCAATATGGCTGAAAGCGAAGGGAAACGTTTGAAACATGAGACGGGTCGAAAATTAGCGTTACTAGCAAGCAAATCACTGCCCCTTTGAAGCCGTGTGCAAGAGAAATGACAAGGCGGCTTCCCGCGACAGCAATGTTTTCAAACACTGTGATGTCACAAACACAATTCTCGTCCCCAGTTTCCCGGGACACTTTATAGGGAAATTGGCTGTATTTCGGCCGCAAAAAAATCATCCATATTGATACTTTTGGACGAGAACGCTTGCTGCAGCACCCTTTCCAAACGGTGATGCAGTAAGTGCTCTCACCCAAACGCACTCCAATCCCTTCTCGACTTCAGTAACTCTTGTCGCGTAACCCTTCCTACTTTTGACACTGCGTGCAGCGTTAAGCCCAGAACTTTACTTTGGTTTCAACTAAAGGTTGACTGATCAAATACAAACTGAATACAAAATTACAGAATGATGAAGAAATGTTTCCACCTTAACATGGCTTTGGCATTGAAATTTAGGCATACGCTAATATATATATTTTTTTTAATTCATGACACTAAGCCTTTAAGGTGGCTGTCAACAGTTTCCAGTTCTTAAACATTGATGAATTATCGATATTATATTTCTTTCTCAGTTGATCTTATAATAATTTTTGTGAAATTAAAAGTTGCTAAAGCGACAATTTTTAAAGCTTTTACCGCCTTTCAAGAACATGCGGACTCTAAAATTCAAAGCTCAACCGACAAATGCGTCTTTCGTTGCCGTCAATCAAATGTTCGGCGGCTCCTCCTAGCTTCCGATCATGTTTTCTGAACTGTGCTCAAAGATTCGATTCGATTACTGAGCGCTCGGTAGTAGTCGGAAGCGGGGAGGAGCCGCCGAACATTTGATTGACGGCTGCGAAAAACGCATTTGTCGGTTGAGCTTTGAATTTTAGAGTCCGCATGTTATTGAAAGGCGCAGTAAAAACACGCCTATATTTAAGTAGTAACCCTAAGACGAGTTCTGTGACCTCTGTTTTCTTATTATCATATTGTTGTCAGCATGTCAAGATGCAACTTTTTACGAAGTGTAGAGGAATTTGCTTAATTTGCGATAAATGCCAAACTGTTTAGTATTGCACCTCATAACTAACGATATAAAAATATAAGCATTAGGAGCAGATAATCTCAATTCTCGCTAAAGGTTAATCTGGAACCAATAACAACACCATTAGACCTAACCTTTCTAAGCTGAGTCTCATTTTCTCTATTCTGTTTTCGGTCGTCGATGATCTTCTTTTTACACTGGAAAATATCGTCATAATATCTGGTGACTTTAGCCTTGGATGCTTTGCTTTCGTTCGAGGTTTGTCTGTAGGCTTCAGTCAACGTTCGCCGCTGTTGTTCATGGTTGATTTTCTGTATCAGCTGCAGTTCGTTCTCGAGTCGATTTATCATTGCATCTCGTTCGGCGATCTAGAGCAGAACATCAAATAAGTGTTGATTAATCCAATTAAAACATACATGTTGGTGAGTTCCGTATTGGTGAAATATTGGTCAATATTCCATTTGGAAGCTTAGGAAAGGAACCTCAGGCAAGATCCGTAAACCTGAGAAAAAAGAAACATCCAGCCATACCAGTATTCCCAACGAGCTAGCTCTAGTGAACAAACGGCTCCAAATAAGCGTTAACGCTCGAAACATCAGCCTCACAAATTGGCAACGGTGGTTAATTTATTTAATTTCAAGTTGATAAATGGCTAGGTGTTTTACTTTTCCCCAGACGCAGTCAATAACTTTTGTAGCTTTTTTTTTTTATAATGGCAGCTTCAAAACTCTGCTGAACAATTAATGAATCCACTCTTAACACTGTGGTTAACGTCCACACTAAAGTTAAGCATACATTTGCGTTCTACGCTCGTTTCTACTGATCTGTGAAAGTGTGGTTTAAACTGTCTCCCAGACAAGAAGGAAAAGGATTTGTATTTTATCACAAGAAATTAGTACAATGTTTTGAAAAAGCAATGCACCAATACCCCATCTTATTGTTGCACGTTGCAAAGTTCGGACCGCTCCGGTGACCAATCAGAATTGTCTTTTTCACCGTGAACCAATTCACCGCGTGATAAAAATCATAACCCCCAACTTTTAGGATTATCCTTGTTTATGGAGAATTAATAAGGGAACAATCAGCCTCATCAGAAGCATATCATGCTTCTGGCCGCATAATGTAATTTGTGATAATCGGTATTGACATAAATTAATATTTTGCCGACACGGAACAGAGAACTGGGTGGGAGAGTAGTACGCGAAGGCTCATGGGTAATACGTTTGTAAAAAGAGACGGTTGAGAAATTTGTGACATTCTACGTTCAGCCTTGCCACTAGCACTTTCCCATAAGGTTTGTTTTTATTGCGTAATAAGCGTCATATCATTTGTTTTTTCATTCTGTTGTTTATAGGTCAGCCTTAAAACCCCAAAGGTGGCGCCATTGCATTTGGTCGGGGGTAAACGGTCCCTATTTTTCCTAACAAGAGGTTTTTGGGGTTTACGTGTGTGGCTTTGGCGCATGTAAGACGTTACTTGATGTATCTCTTATCCACTTTGTTGTAAGCATATTGTGGCAAATAAAACATATCTTGGGCCTGGCTGACCAACGCGCCCATGCCTCAACCTTTGAGTGTGTTCGGTGTGTGGTGAAGGCAAAATTTATGGAGTACATGATTTTGTCATGTGTTTACTCTTTCCTCTCTGATATTTAGTATTCTTTTTATCCTAAAATAAATGTATTTAATTAAAGGGCGTATAAATAGTTTACAATATTTTGCCCTTTCCACTAGTTCACTGCCCTTATTTGTTAACAATATTGTATACATGCCGCGTCAAGTGGAGAAATAAAAAATACAAAAACATAATTTTATGAGACTCACGGTGCGGTTTCTCTACAGCCAGTGGTAACGGGCGGCATTGGAAAAGAACAAGGATCAAGAAGTAGGGAGAACTCGTTTGCTAATTGGTGCTAAATTTTTACCTCAGACTCTTTCGCCTTTACGGCTGCATTGTACTTTATTTCAAGTTTCTCTCTCGTAGCATTTGTCTTCATCTCTCTGTTGATTACATCCGTCAAATACACTTTCTTTTCCTGCTCTTCAAAAGGTGTCATCAGCAGCTTTTCCTTCATGATATTTTCAAGTGACGTCAGGGTCTCCATTAATAGCGTGTGGCTCTGGCTGCGCAACATTTTACTACCTGTGAACAATGCTTAACGATCAATTCAACGGTGATCTCAATAGTGATAGAAATAGGTCCGCAATGTGTTCATGTGAACAGCCTAACCGCTCACCCTAGTTGTAAATTTTATAGGACGGGTTCTGATCTGTTCACGGACTTTCTATTTAACACTAAATTAGATTATGAGCTTAAGATTTCTATGAGATGAAAGCTGATGAACCCGAAGGACGAACTAACAGTAGCTGAAACAGGAATAGTATAAATTGATAACTTCCGTAAGGTGTGAGAGTTTTAGTATATTGATTGATTGACTGACTGACTGACTGACTGATTGATTGATTGATTGATTGATTGATTGATACCTACACTCCAGTAACAAAAATATCTCATCTCATCAGCTACCACAAAAAATGGCAAGTGTTCCCCCAACTAACCGATTGCCTACATTTTAATGGATTGCTTTGCAGCGGAAATAACTCTGTATAATGCAATGAATCAGTTAATCTTTGAAAGTTTTCCTGATTTTGCTGACTTTCACAAATAGTGTGCTAAACCCTGAAGAAAAATTCATATTTCTTGTTTTTAAGTTTTGTTTGGGATATATTTATCAAGGCGTATTAGTCTTTTTAGTTATAAGCTGAGGCAATAAGTCTCAAAAACTCAAATTAACAAATACATTTACAATACAGCAGCATCTCATTTACCATACCGTAACTACTAATAAAATTTAGGATAAACGTAAATAATTGGAAGCCCACATGAGCACACTTTGAGATTCCCTGTTTCTCTAAATACCTCATATTTTCACTTTCTACTTTCCATTACTGACCAATACGCTAAGTTAACTTCTGAGTTGAGAGTGAAGGGTTATTTTTGAGAACCATTACAGGCGATTTATTAGTACTTATTCTTGGTGTCTTTCATTTTTTTTGTTTGTTTGTTTGTTTTTTTTGTTTCATGACAATTCAGTTTTATCCTAATTACAAGCATAAACTTGTAAGCACACATGTACGCAATGCGGACTTATTTTTTATTATTATTCTCTTCTTCTCATCCTTACTTGCTCACCTGTGATAGTTTCAATTGCTTTTGGATTTTTCCGGAAAAAACGTAACATCTCCTTTAATGAGCATTTGATTCCTTTCCTTAAGAATTCTTCTTCTTGTTTGAGAACATTTTTCGATTGAAGCATTCCTGGAGAGGAAATCTTTATTATGGGAAGTTCAATAAGTCCCTCATTGTCGGTTGGATTCATTTTCTCTGGCCCTGTCCCCTGTGCTTTATCCTGCTCCGAAATTCTGTGCAACTCGGCGAGGACGTCCTTGTACGCGTTTTGCAACCGCAAATGGCTTCTCAAATGCGCTGAGAGTTCCTGCCCGAAAATTACAGAGAAACGTGGCAGGGATTCCAAGATACAAGGCAACGCCGTGGTGATTTCCATCCGTTTAACGGTGTCTTGAAACACGGTCAAAATTCGCTCAGCTTCGAGCGATTGAAGAGTTTTCCGTTTCGGCTCCAGTATCTTACACGGATCCATTACACTCTTGCGGCCAGGGAGTGGATGAGGAGAGTGTTTACCTTTCAACCATGCATCTGAATGCCTCGGGCTGTCTATAGGAGCCATTTTGTTTGTTTGTATTTCTTTTTTCAGTTTCTTGCAAATTTAAAATGACAAAACAACGAGACGTTTATGACGAATTTAAATGACGTACCACAGCAATTACTGCGCGCGTTATCTGTACACGCGTACAGCTAAGACGCGCGCGCATTCTATTCAGAAGAGTAATTACAATCAGTAGAAATGAGCAAAAAACTCATAATTTCATTTTCACGCAGAAAACATGTGTGACTTGAGTAAATTTGGCTTTCCAAGGGGTGGCAGAGAGAAATGGCCTTATATCTTTAGCCGTTTAAGGTGACTCAAAACAGTTTCCAGTAGTTAGTTTTTTGTTGGGTCATTATAAGCACCGTTTATTACTTGATGCAACAATCATGGTATCACAATACTGCCCAATCATTTATTGAACACGTCGTTATAATTTTTAGGACCCAATAGGTTACCATAGGAACAGTATGACCTGCTAAAAACACCCTTAAATACAGCTTTAGGGGCTTATAATTCAAAAAGGGACAGAGAAATTGTTTTTATTTTATCGAATTTTAATAAGCATAATAGGACGCAACTTTCGGCAAAGTTTAAAAGTATATAGGGTTCGGAGCCACCATAAATTTTCAAAACAGCTCTTATTACGTCACAAAAAGGATGACAACGTGTTGACCAATGACTGGGCGTTATTTTGATTCCGTGATGGTAGCAACAAATGTTAAAGAGCGGTTAGAGTGACCCAAAAATCCAAGTGCTGGAAACTGTTTTGAACCACCTTAAAAAAGTCTAGCTGCATGCCTTCGGCCGCTGCTCGATCAACTCACCTACGGCGGCTGTTTCTACAAGTTTTCAGTGCCAATAAAAGGGTAAAGCATGGGTAACAACAAAAACTTTAATTATCAGATCACTGATTAACTGTAATTGTCCAAATGACAGTGTGTATATCTGTGGGTTTCAGAGGGGAAAAAACGTACTGCGCAGCTTTCGGCGCATCCCTAGCTCTACTTGCGGGCTCAGGAAATAATGCAGGTTGCAATGGTGGAAAAAAACAGTGGACTGCTATAATAAGGTACGCGAGGATGTCGTTGGGTTGATTTATTTATACTTGGGCAAGCATGAATTTTTTTCTTTAGCATTTCATTGTTAAGATAACAAGGCTCCCCTACCTGCTGAGAGGTTCTCTTGCTTGCTTCAGTGCTTTGCTTATATGAATTTACTATGTCAAGAGTATCTGTCGAAAAAAGTATCTTCGCACCGCAATTTCTTGTGCACCGCGGGAAAATAAAGGGTTCGATCGGAATCCTTTTTCAGGTTAATTTAGTCCGAAATTCTCCTCGAAAACAATACCCCAGCTTTATATTAGTGACGTTGAAATACAGCTGCTTACCGGGAAAATTGGAAAAGCATATAAAGTTCGTGCATTTTTTTTGTTGTTGTTGTTTTTGTTTACACGATCGACGAAATTCCCGCCATTTTCTTCAAAGTTGGAGCCTTGCGCCCAGCCAAAACTCGCGTATGCTCAATACGCTTTTCGGCTCTGAATGTGTGGGTATTATTTAATTATTTCTCTCAGTCACAAAGATAACAATAGTTAGAGCGTCTAGATGAGGTTGCGGTATTATCAGTTATCAGTTAAAGCGACGGCGATTTTGCAGTTCTCAATTATCGGTTAAAAAAAGAAACATCATCATCCCTTTGTTTTGCTTGTTTTATTGATGTTTTTGTTGTCGTTGCTTTTTGTCGGGGGGGGGGGAGTACTTGGGTATTGAGATCGTGTATTAGTAATGCAAATTTAACGTCTACAGAAGCCCCAACTGATCGTAATCGCGTGAGTTCATTTAGCTTACAAAAAATTTGGTTTATGCATACATACTAAAGATAATTCGAAGGCCCAAAATTTTCTCACAAATATTCGATGCTTTACAGTTGATCAATCATGTAAGTGCTCTCATGAAATTTTAAGTGTTGTCAAGTTACGCTGCGTGTAAATTATTAAGTTAATAAAAGCAAATTCGTGTAATATTTGTGGCGAAGCTAACTGATGCCAAGTGATATTATTGCATTGTTTTGATTTTGCAGCAGCATTAGTAACTTAACTCTATCATTCAGTATGCACTGTAAATTTGCAGTACTTTTTTTCTGCTTCACGTTACGACGACTTTCTTGAGGTTCTTGAAGTATTTACTTCTACCTCCACCTTTCTAGTTTCCAGACTCCACACAGGCTCGACGGCTTTATTTCGTGCTTCGTGTTTCCTCTGCATATTAGTGTGCTACATGTAAACAAAACACATTTATTTTTCCTTCGAGCAAACAGAAACATGCAAATCCAGCAGCAACGACAGTGCATCCAGGCATTTCTGTTTTAAGTACTATTTACAAACACCTTTTGTTATTCAAATTTCCCAGCAATGTGCAAAAGAATTCTTTGTTTCATGTTCAGCGGCCAATAGTTCTCTGTTTAGCAAATTAATAACAATAGGTGACGTCACCGTTATCTTTGTTATAGTTGTTGAACATTTTGTATGCCACTACATAACTGCCATACAAGTCTTGACCACGAAGCTTCACAGTTTTCAAGAGTCGCCATGAATTACATTTTCTTGTTGGTCCCTGCCCTGATGCTTGGCTCTTTTCATGGTGGTAAGCAAATTTAATATAATCCCATCACCTGTGTTGAAAAATTTAATACAAACCCCTAATGCAAATAGCACACCCTCGAGGTGTGGAAAAGGCAACAGAGCTTGTAAGAATCACGTTATCCGCAAGATCACGGTTTGAGAACCGTTTTCTTTTGTGCAACTTTCCTTCTTCTGAATCAGCACCGATTAACTCCAAACACGTCGCCAACTGATTGTAAATAATGGAAAACTAACTGAGACGGTGTAGAAAATTCGATACCCTAGCCTGTTGAATAGATCAGCTTTTTCTAAAAGCATGTCAACCCCAAAATAAGTTGTTTCAAAACAGGTCTGTAAAAAATAATAAATTTTACGTAACTCTGTGTTTGGCGCTTGCCCCTGCATGTCTGTAGTGATCAAAACATTTAAATAATTCAGTCAAAACAAAATGAAAACTAGCGAGGCAAATCCAAGGAAACAACTGTGCATCCGGGTATCTCATTTTCTAAATTATTCATTTTCGTAATACCTGAATGTATTTTAATATTGAGCGTTTGTTCATTGAACAAATATTAGGCGCAGTCACGAAACTTTCTAGTTTGTAGAATACAGTTCTTTTAGTTGGAACTCAACGTATCTAAGATTCGCCATGAATTACGTCCCTCTGATTCTCGCTTCTCTTATGGTTTGTTCCCTGCATAGTGGTGAGTTGTTACCATGTAGTATCGTTGTTTGTGTTTTAAGCAGTTTTAGCACAGATCCTTTCGCATATTCTGCCAGCATGCAACTGAATGACACACCCTCGGGGTGAAGATGTGGGTAAAGGCAACTAAGCTTGTCAGAGTCTTTTTGTTTGCACGGTCACAAGTTAAAAAAGTAATGCCTTGTTTTAAAGTTATATTGCTATCACGAGCGAGCTGGCGTAGATTGACAATTTCTCACTCGAGTTATTAGAGAGTTTAAGCATCACGTTTACGGCAGACGGCAAACGGCAAAGGTTACCTCTGATTGTTTATTCTTTTCTTGTAATCCTTACTTAAATCACACAAAAATAGAAAAATGTCTCCTGTTATTCACCGCAGATACAAGTGTTTTCACTCTACTGTACAGCTGAAGACAGACAGCAAAAGCATCATTTTTGCCGTTTGCCGCGTGACGTAAAGTCATTCTTCATCTCTCTATTTTGCTAGCGCTGTCACAGCTCAACGTACAACAAAACATTTCTACTTGTGTAATAATTTTTGCTCACAGAGTATTTATTCAGTTGAGTGCGGTTTTGACGGAAACTGTCGCAAATGCATGAATGAGAATGCACACGAAAAATCTCTCAGTCAAGGGAAAATCATTTTAAAATTTATGCATGGTTACAAATCAAGGCGTAGCGAAGTCGTTTAATATTATTCTCGTACGCGAGTGCACCGCATTCAAAGAGCCAAATTACACACGCCATTCAAAACATTTTGGCTCAATGTAATGCTCCTTATTTTAGCGTAAAATGTCTCTTTCTAAGACTATATATTTAACTTAGGAGCAGTATCAGTACAAAAATAGTTAATATTTTGGTTGATTCGCCGAAAGCAGCCCAGTTCATCGAAAAGCAGGTGTATGCTAAAACAAAAATTCACACCACGCGGTTATCATGCCACGCTTACTTGGCCAATCAGCGATGATAAAAGTCACGCCAGAGTGATCGCGCCACTTTTGTTAGAAGTTTGCCAAATATCTGTTCGAATATTACGCCTCCATCAAGCAGCAGGATAAATTCATTCATATCTACCACTAAACCAACATCAACAAAGCTAACATAAAGCGCGAAAAAGGAGTTTCCAACGTAGCTAGTCAACCCTATGAAAACAAAATCACCGTGCTTAATTCAAATAGCTCAGCATTGTTCTATAAACAACAAAAACAAATATTTTTCAACATCAGCAGAAAATAACATTGAATTAAAATTATTTATCGAATCGTTTTAGCTCTGGAATGCATTCATTATAGTAAAAGAAAACAATATTTATCAACTGATTTTGTAGGAAATGTTAAAGTATGCTCGCGCAGCATGAGATATAATAGTGATGGGGTTGCTGGGATATCAGCCTCCGACGCAGACGCTCTTTAGACTCGTCACGCAACATTCCTTTCCTACGAAGGGTCCAGGTGGGGAGGAAGATTGCGTGACGAGTCCAAAAGCATGTCTGAGTAGGGGGCAACTGTCATATCAGTTATCAGTTTAAAACTGTTTGGCGATTCCTTCGCTATCAGTTAAGATTTCAGCCCATTGCTCACCTTTCAGTAAACTTTGGCACATCTCATATATATCTCCAACGCAACATTTGTAAGTTAACAGATCTACCATAGTCTCGGCTAACAAATTAAAAGGTCTGCAATTAAAAACTAGGAATCGTACGATAAGATAGGCACTCCTTCAAGTCCATATATATTAACTGTAAATCAAAACGTGTCCAAAGTAAAAGAAGCTAGTATGCATGCAAAGAGGCTGCAAACATTTCTTTTATTTCCTCTTAGGTCCAAGCAACAGCAATATTGAATTATCAATATGTTCAGTTCAACTAAATTCAAATACTTTATTTTACACTATACAGTGCATTTTAGATACAATTTATAGGAAAAGTAATGAAAAAACTGCATTACTGCACTTCGAAAGTCAGGTTGATGTGAAATACAAACATTCACTGCTCAAAACAATGCTAAATCGTGCATTCAAGCTTTCCTCAAGTAGGCCCTTTGCACGATCCGGTCACATGGTACGGAATAAATTAATTGCGCTGGGACGCAAGTTACACGGTGGGATTTCCAAAACAAAGGAACTCGTTCCAGTCCAGCCTGATTGGAAGTTCCACTGTGTAACTTGCGTCCCAGCATGATTAATTCCGTACCATGTGACCGAATACTGCAAAGGGCCTATTGGCAGCTTTTCCATCAAGAATGTGGACGTCTCAAGGAGACCTTGCCAGTTTATCATACAAAAGTTGTATAGGAGAGAACAAGTGCCTGATTCAGCACCAGTCCTCTCACCAGCAGGAAGTTCCCATCAGAGTTGTTTTGCCATTCAAGGACCAAAAATCGGCGAACTCTGTGCGAAGACAACTTGGCGGATCTGAGCCGAAATATAAAACCGAGATCCTTCCTGTTTATACCAGCCGTTAGATCAAAGATGAAATCAAGGTGAAAGAACAGAAATTAAACCTCACGTTGCGAACCAACCAATCAGTTTAAGTGTGATCTGTGCGATGCAGATTAGTATAGGTAATCATACCGTTTCGAGTTCAATTTGGAATTAATTCGCACGAGTGAGTTTTTCAAAAAGCTGAAATTGCACGAGCGGCTTCGGCGAGTGCAATTTCAGCTTTTTGAAAAACCCACAAGTGCAAATTAATTCCAAATTGAACGAGAAAAACTGCATGATTACTTATTAATAATATAAACGTGGAAAAATTCGCGTGGAGAAAGTGCTGGGGGAAGATCTTTCTTGAAGCCATTTTTTCTCATTCGAGAAAACTTTTCTCAAAGTTTCCGCACAGAATTTTCGTCATCATTTTACGTGATGTCATTGGCTTAAAGAATTTCCTATTGTCTTTCAGCCAATCATAATCCAGAATTACGATGAGTAATTTGCATGTATATTATTATGTAAGATATTCGTGCCGGCACTTGCATCAGCGTATCGAATAACTTAAAGGGTGCAGCAGGTCCAGTTTATGGAAACCCAAATTCGGCACCCTATATTGGTACAACGGAACTTTTTCTCGTTGTTGTGTTTGTTGCTTTTAGTCGTTTACGAGCTTGTTTTTGCGCACGTAATATCCCTTATTCCGTTGCCCGGGTTTTATCCACGCTTTTCTTTTCCCACACGCCCTTTAAGTATTTTTCACGCATTTACTGTGAAGTTACATTATGCATGCCAAGCGCATTAAGCTTAAAAAAAAACCTTTTATCGCCTATTGTTCCATATACATATTTTAGCGTTTTCAACCATATATGTAGGCATGTAATTTTATTCTTCTGTCAATCTTGTAAATGACCGTTGAACGGTCCAAACGTTGTTCACTTACAGCGTTAATTTTCATCCCTAAAAGTGATGAAAATAGTTTAAAAAGTTAAGATATATAAAGCCGTAAGGAAATAAAATATATATTTGAGTGGTAGCCAAAGTAGCAAGAGCTTTCTGATTGGCCACCGCCATAATCAAGTAATGTCAACACTGTAAACACGGATTCACGCTGCATACGGCTTCTAGTCTTTCTACCTCCACCGTTTCCCAGGAAATAAAAAAATAAAAATAAAAAAAAACAGTAAATATTTGTGATAAACTGATTCTAACGAATAATGATGATACCAAAGGCGCATAGTTTAGAAGCACAACTTATCTAGTATTCCTTTCTCTTCTTCTCAGCGTTGGGAATCATGTGCAAAAAGTGCACCCCGGATGTACAAACATTTAAGACATGTACCCAACCCGAGCAACTGGTGGAAGTAGATTGCGACAATGAAACTTTTCCCTTTAATGTGACCGAAGGTACAAAATACGACTCATGTGCTACAACCACCATCGGGGCAACTATAGGTGGCCAATTGACAACGAGTTTTGTAATGAGCTGTGCTGTAAAGGTACGTCTGCTGTAACAATTTTGAGTTCCTTAGCTCTATTTGGACTGTGGAGGGAAGTGAAAGCACAAATCTAGGCCAATCTAAATAGGTTTATGGTCATTCCACTGAAATAGAGCCTGCACTGAGATTTTTGTCAAACCGTTTGCCTATTGATTGTTTATATTATAGGAACTAAAATTTTGAAATAAAAATGAGGGGTCCCCGTGTTCGTTTAGGGGCAACAGCACTTTGTTTATACCCAATAAATCCTTTATAATAGCACCATGATTATAGTTACGATTGCTTGCTAAACTCACATTTCCGACGATTGTTTCTTGTTCTACTCTAAGAATTGGTCCATATTTATTATAGATAGAGAAATTTATTACTCAATTCAAAACAACAGAAAAAAATGATATGTCACCGTACTCGTTTTCTAGAAAAATAACGATTTACCTCCATGGCGAGGTCCAGCCATTAAGAAAAAGCCGCGATCTTTTAATGCGCACGCGCTAATCACGCGTGAATTTATGCGCAGAAGGGACGCGCAATGCAATACTCGGGAATGACCTTCAATTTCTAGATACAGCAATTTGCTGCTTGTGGATGGGGGAAAGTTATTAACGTTGTCACGTTCATTCTTACGTACTGCAGGTAAATTCCTCCAACCCTTCAGTGGTGAACTGCTCCCTAATTCAGGATTATGTCTGTGGAGACGCGAGGAGAATAGCGGGTGAGAGCGGTGGCGTTTACTCTATCGACACGTGTAGCTCACTCTGCTGTACAGAGAAATCGTGCAATGTTCATCCTACCTCTGCACCTCCTGATAATAAAGCTGATGGAAATACGTCGACGGCCGCAAGCACCACTGTCAACGGCAACGGAGTGAGCGAGGTGCAGCCACCTTGTTTCGGGTTGCTTTTGGTGATGCTTGCCATAAGCGTTGCAATGAAGAAAGTCGATGAATAGTTCTAGTCTTTTTAGTGAGCTAGTTAATTCCTGTAAGGTAAATCATTTTAAATGTCAATTGTTTCAGTATTATATTTTAGCACTACATTTTTCACGCTATGCCCCACGGCTTGGAGTTGTACGGTGGAGTAGTCGTTAGAGTTGTACGAAGACAGATGGAACCTCTTAAGGGTTCCTTAGGGGTACCTCTTCTTTTTATATGAGAGTCCCTTCCCCCGCTGGGAAACAGACTTCTTTCATATATTAGGCTCGATTACCAGCCGCATTTGCGGGAAATGAGCCCTCGCTCTCGGAACGCGGCCGGACCAGAGTGAGCAGCGGAAATCGAGCCTACTTTCAGCTCTTCACTCGGGACTCAAATAACATCTGATGTTTGCGTAATTTTGCGAGAGACTCTAACTAACGAAAGCTATAAAAGAAATTCGATTAATCCACTACTCCCTGGAACCAACGCACCTTTTAAAACGCTTAAAGTCCTGGCTTTGGCTAGCGTTAAATCCCGGCTATGACCCGGGAGTTGCGGGGCAGGGATTTCAATTGACTAATGCATATTAACCAATTGCATGAGTACAAAGTTCGTCCCAGAACAAAACCATCAGGCTGTTGTCACGCTAACAGTTTGAAACAAATCACTTTTGGCATTCACTCAGTAGAAGCAATTTTTAACTAAGGATTCGTGGATTATCGAGCTCTATATTTTATCAATTTGCCCCGTTATATCAGTCTCGTGCTGCTTAATTTGGTAGGATTAAGATAAAGTCTGCATACGAAACAAGTCGAATACAACCTTGAATACTGAAAACCATTTTTCACGCTATGCCCCACGGCTTGGACTGTGGAGTAATTGGTGGTGTTGTACGAAGACAGATGGAAGTTGTCCACTCCATCTCCTTCTTGAAGCTAGGTAATGCATGCAAAGGGCTCATGTACGGTCTGAGGAAGTGATGACGTGTTGACTGTGACGTCATCTTCGATCCAGTATGGTTCTATTGAATGTCTGAGTCATGGAAAAATACTGACTGAATCCCGTATCCGAAGACCCAAACAACTCCAAATTTGCGACCAACAGCCTGCTAAGTAGTTCAAAGTTTTTCAGTTACAATAATTTTGAACTCGTTTGCAGCACCCCCTCCCCCCCCCAACTAAAACACCCGCCCCATTCCACACCAAGTCTAATATCATTCTTTTTTAAATGTACGGGGTACAATGTCTCCAGCCGCTGCTATTTTTTATATATTTCTTTACTATTAGTTTATGCAAAACATGCAAGGGAACTGCGCTCCGCTTCAAGGCAACCCTCATATGCGAAATCGATTGAAAGCTTGTCAGAATCCCCCACTTCCCCCGCCCCCCCCCCCCCCGATTTTAGTAAGCAAGTTCGTCGCGCGCAACATTGCAACTGAAAGGTCACTTGGTCTCCCATGCATTTGATAGATCGGTCTCATCGGTTTGGCTACGGGACCCTCTTGTCCTTCACTGGATTCATATGAGTACTGGGATGGCTAAAATTGGCAAGAATACAATGTGTGAGATTGAAACGACGTGAATACAATAATCAATAAAACGTGTAGTCAAAAAGGCACAAGTTAACGGGTTACAAGCTTTCCCTCCAGTAAGTTAATTAATGTAGCAGTCTATGTCGATGTTATCACGATACTGTTAATCATTCAGCTCGAGTTATTTTAGAGATTGGGGGGTCGCGAATCAGACCGATGCATAAGATCTATCAAAAATATGCAATTGTAGCTTAAAAGAAAGATTACATTTACACTGTAGCAACTAACAGTTAAAAAATGCCATTACATTGAACATGATCATCAGGGCGTCAAATTGACAGCCCACGTTGTAGCACATGCCAACTTCATTGCTTTGCGATCATGAAGACACGAATAAATAACAAGCTTCCTTTACTTACATTTGTTTCGTCTTTATTTTTCTATTCCTGATGATACATATATGTAGCTTCAAGCCTCCTCGAAAAGTTTGAAAATCTTAGACCCGGATTCTCATTTTCAATTCTGTTAATCTTCCAGGAGCGAATACAGGAGAGGGGTTGCGGAATGGGTGGCTAGTCACTACCCTTTTGGAGAAGCTTAACAAAAAACAAATATCAAAGGTTGCGAATTTTATGGCAGACATAATAGCAAACTCTCTGGACAGGTGCCTCATTGTAATTTCTCCCTTGTGGCATTGCTAATATTTTCGAGCAGGTTCCAATTCTCAAATTGCAAATTTTAGGAACATGCCCACTTGATTTTGCGGTCGCAAGGTACCAACCTCCCCCTCTCCTTCCTTGAAAAATCCTGGATTCGCCCGTGACTTGGCCTCACTGTTTTGACCACAAACCCTTTAACTATAACCTAACTTCGCATTTGCAAGTTCATTAGTATAGCTAGGAGAAAGATGGATGGGATTCATACTCATTTACTGTGCGCTTTTGCTTCAAGTAAATTTTGTGAGACCATGTAGGCTAAAAGTAACATATCAAAAACGAATATATCAAAAACGAGACGCACCCTTTCATCACACTTCCAAATGCATAAAAGGAGTTGCGACTTTTCGTTCAAATTCAAAATAACGGTTACTGAGCATGCGTAGTGAGAGTAACCTCTGTGACTAATGCTGGCATATCTATAGATTTAAGTCTCCATAGAAGTTTCCATTCTTTGTGTTTCCATTCTTTGTGTTTCCATTCTTCGTGTTCAGCAAATTAAAGGATCGTGGATTTTAACAAGATTGAAAATGTTGGCCTGGCATTGACTAATAACATTTAATGTTTAGAAAATAACTCGCCTTGGATAGTCACGGTTACAATTGCAGATAATCTTCCGTAGTGCCCGTCGAAATTTCACCGTTCGCAGCGAATAAGCGATCGGGTTGAGCAGCGGATGCAGAAAGATAAAAGCCTCTAATATGGCCCGATATTTGTAAGGAACGTAAGAGCTTCCAAAGAATTCACTTATGTTTTCCAACACGATTGATGGAGTCCAGCACACAGCAGACAACCCAACCAGTATGAACACAGAAAACGCCACTCTCCTCTCTTTTCGTTTTAGCTTTTCTCTCACTTGAGCACTTCTTGTGAGACTTAAACGCTCTTCACGCCCACCTCCAGTTGTTAAATCTCGATACAAACCCTTTCTTACCAGAACATAGATTCTCGCGTAACAGGCGAATAATAAAATGACTATTGGGAAGATGAAAGCATCAACAATGAACACTCTGTAACTGTCGAATGAATCCCATCCAAGCATGGGAGAGAATGCTAACAGCCCAGCGAAGAGCCAGATGCAGAAAATTCCAAGTGTCAGGTAAGTCTGCGTTAAGTAATCCACGTTCTTCAACGGAGATGAAATTACAATCAGTCGTTCAACTGCGAGGCCTAAAATTGTCAGAAATGAAGCGTAAAAGCCAAGATAAGCAGTTGTGTACGCTGCTTGGGTAATGCTTTTGTGGGGGAGCCAATGAAGGAGAGCGAGAAGTAACTCGCCAGGAAAACCGACCAAAAAGTCACAAACGGCGAGATTTAATATTAGGTAGTTTGCGGTTCCTTTAAGGTTTTTGAACGGATCTTTCCAAATTGTTATTATTACCAAAGAGTTTCCAACCACGGTCAGTGCAGAGAGCGACAAGAAGACTGTTGCAGCAGCAGAAGGAACTGAGTCTGGAAATAAAAGAACGAGTTTGAGTCCCTGATTTTAGTAAAAACAGACCCCCGGGCGGGGACTTCAATATTAAAAGGATGGGGGTGCTTGTCGTACCTTTCAGGCGTTAAAAACGCGGTTTTGGTTCCTCTTAGGGTATTCAGCCTCAAAAGGTTCACAGTGAGAGGTTTCGCGGTACCTTTTAGGCTATTGAGCTGAAAAATATAGGGGTGAAAAACTTTTCAAGACACGCCCACAAAACAGCAACTTGGTACCTCTCAGGGGCTTTTTAGGGGTGCCTCTTCTTTTTATATGAGAGTTTCCACCTCCCCCCCCCCCCCCACCCACCCCCGGAAAACAGACCTCTTTCTTCTTAGGCTCGATTACCAGCCGCTGTTTTGGGAAACGAGCCCGCGCCCTCGGAACGCGGCCGGACCAGAGTGAGTGGCAGAAATCGAGCCTACTTTCAGCTCTTCGCTCGGGACTCAAAATAACAACTGATGTTGGCATAATTTTGCAAGAGACTCTGACTAAATACGAAAGCTATAAAAGAAACTCGATTAATCCACTACTCCCTGGAGCCAACGCGCCGTTCAAAGTGCGTTAAGTCCTGGCTTCGGCCAGCGTTAAATCAGGGGTTGCGGGGCAGGGATGTCAATTGACTGATGCATAACTAATTGCGTGAGTACAAAGTTCGTCCCAGAGAAAAACAGTAAGGCTGTTGTCACGCTAACAGTTTTAGACAAATCACTTTTGGCATTCACTCAGTAGAACCAATTTCTTTTAACTAAAGATTCGTGGATTATCGAGCTCTATATTTTATCAATTTGCCCCGTTATATAAGTCTCGCGCTGCTTAATTTGGTAAGATTAACGTTAAGTCTGCATACCAAGCAAGTCGAATACAACCTTGAATACTGAAAACCAGCCCGGGAGCGGAAATTTGTAAATGAAGGTCCTGAACTTAAAATAATACATGCACGTAGACGTTTTGTCCTGTGTTTACTTTACACATGACTAATCGCCATTGTATCGATCAAAGAAATTGCCTAATATGATACTCTAAAGCTATGATTGAGTCGCCGTTCGACGAAAACTTACCGTCAAAATCCATTCTAACCGGCAAGCTCAGACTCGAATCGAGGGGTCCAGAAGCAGACGAAACTATTTGCAAGAGAAGCTGGCACACGGTGAATTTACAGTTAAAGTGACGTGGCTCAGATTTTGTGTTTCTTTGCAATCACGGACTGATAAAGCTATCGAATCCAGCCGCTGTTTGAGTCATTCAATAAAGCAACACTTTCCCTATTTCCCAGAAATGACCGGAAACAGAAATATATATACCCTTGCATACGATATGTCACGAAACGTCATTAGTTAAACGATTGGCCGAGACACATGATAACACGAATAAATACTAGCTAGAAGCAATATTTTGCTTTTGCATTTTGTTTATAACTCAGGTCAGTAATAAGATTTAGTAGCAACAGCATTGAAATTACAGATCGATTAACCAGCTTGATGCGGAAGAGAAACAATCAAGACATTACATGAAGATGTTTTTGAACGTTGTAGTGTTTGGGTGTGCATCAGGGACTTTCCCTTTCAAAACCTCGCGCTTTTCACGGGGATACAACGCATCGAAATTTCATTTTAAAAAAAAAGACATAAACGTAAGTTTTCAAGATAAACCTGGGCCAGCATTCAGAGCCTGCGAGATTGTCCGGTTTTTTCAGGGTCTTATCTCACGCGCCGAAACAAGAGCCGCAACAACAATATGGATATCGATTTTGAGGGATAACTCACTGATAACTTCGAATCATGGTTTCGATACACCAAACTCTTCGATCTTGCCAATATTCATTGCAACTGAGATTTAAATGACCTGGCGACATCTCGATCCATCCATGTTACATCGCTTAAGAGTAAAATACGGAGAGAATTCTATTTTGTGAGTCTCCCAGTTCTTTTCTTTCTAATAGCTAGCGACGAAGCATCTTCACTGGGGCTTCACGGATCTTTCCAATCAATGGCGTGACGAGCCGGAAGCGTGACGGATGATGGAGAACCAACCAACCATTGGCCCTTTGCATGCAACAAAGCGCCAGGCTAAGGCAGACTCAAGGCACGTTAAGGGCTCTATGGGAAGCTAGAGAAAGAAAAGGTTTGTACGCTGATATAAAATAAAAAGCGTTCAGCAAACATGCCTATGTAAAGAACGTTCGAATTATTAGAATTACATGTAGTCATGCATACGGATCGTTTCCACTGTCACGCAATAAAAAAATAAATCGAAAACCACTCAGTGGATAAAGTCAAGAAATTGTGATCTTATAGGAAATAGATATAGAAGACACTTCTCCAAGTTTTAGGTTTCTGCGTTTTCAGCTGGGAATATTAAAGAGTCTTAATATCGTAAACTGATATCGAGTAATCTCCATGTTAAAACTCAAAATAAATGTAAATCTACCTCAGTTGATGTGTATTGTCGTTTCTGTGGCTCAAAATGGCGAATTTGAGTGATTATGATGGGTTTTGCGTTGACTGTTACTACACATTATAACGGAGCTCACTATGGAAACGCTATGTTGGTGCACCTCTGTGGTGCACCAATATGGCGGCCGGAAAATAGTGTTAACATCTGGAACTTACTTTCGCTATCTAGGCCACTGACTATCTGTACTGAACAAACAAACATTTACATAAGCACTTTCCTAATGATCTAACATCTAAAAAAGCTAAAAAAGTTAAAAATCATGAGATAAGTATATATTTTTCGACAAATGCGATTGTAGCTTTGTGTCAAGCAGCGCCATAACTCTGAAATTCAAAATACGCTGGTTTTCAAACGATGCACACTTGAGCTGTAACATTGTAAACAGATATAAATTTACCCCCTCTTATGCCTGATGGGGATAATAACTTTGGTGGCTCTTTAGTTCTTGATTTTAGAAAACGATGACTTCACATGGAAACGACCTATTAAAATAATGGCGAGAAGTGTCTCATCAGATGACCTGAAAGTCAACCATCTCCCTTCAAAATCTGTTTTCCACCGTTTTAACCTTCTACATTATATTGTATTATATTCCAATATATTCTCTTAACATACACTTTCTATAAACAAGAAATGTTTGTAAGTCATTGCGAATTTAAGGAATAAACAGGTGCAAACACGTTTTACCAGTTCCTAAAATAATAACTTTTCGTGAAAGAAAAATTGATTTCATTCTGTGAGTGCCAGGGTGAATGGAAATAGCAAATGCCCCGAAGAACTTTTTTCTACGATTTGTAAGAAGGAAAGAAAAGAAAGGACACCAAGTTCGCCAAGTTTTTTTTTTTTCAAATTGAGTCATCGTGGCTGCCTACAACAAAACAGTGGCTGGTAATTAAAAGCCAACATAAAGATCCACCGCTGTTCGAATCAAAAAACAAAACAGAAAGTCAAGCCTGCCACTGACTTAATTTCAGCGTGAGTCTGTACAGAGAACAGTGGCCAATTAAAGGGGTGGGGAATGGTAAATGCAAGACTTTGCGAGAAGGCGAGATTAGCGTTTTTCTTTGTGAGCCCGAGATATTTTGACTTCTTCAATTGCGAGACCGAGGCTTCAAAGTGTTTTAAATGCGAGCTCGAGACGTTGAGGTTCTAAGAGGTCATTTAAGCTTACATAAAAAATATGAAAACCTCTCGGTACTTTGTGACTTTCTTAGCTTTGAAAAAAAATCTAGACTGCGAGACGCACATAACAGCTAAAAAACGAAACTGCGAGACCCAGGGTTTTTGAAGGACCATTCGCCACCACTAATTAAAAGCGGACATGAAGACCCGATGTTGTTCTACTCAAGCCATCGGGCTGTTTAGACTTGGCTCTTTCTAAATTGATGATCTTACAGATTTGTTGGCATTGCATCAGGTTTTTTTTTTTTTAATTCTTAGTCAGTACATAACCTGACGTTAGTAGAATACATTGTTTCAGTTCTGATTCTAAGATAAACGAACTAAAGGAGTGGTCTTCGTAAAACACCAGCACTAAATACACTTCTCATTTCCTTTATTAATTGTATCATTCTCTCTTTCATATCATAACCAGAGGTTTTCAAAATCGTTATTTCAGTGTAAACTGGGCAGGTAAAAACAAGTCAATCTGCATTCGAAATCTTCACAGCAAATACTAAAATCCTTGATTGTCCATTAAAAAAATGTCACGACACCTTTCTTATCTGCCTCAAAATAGGCCTGATATCAAGATTATTAACTCGACCCTTTAGTGAGCTGAGGATCCAAGGCTACAAGACAATTCAGTCATTTCAGTGATGTTTTTTGGTAAGCTGTATTGTTTGACTGGGCGATAAGAATTGCAAGCAGCGTGACTGATTATAACTGTCCGTCAGCGTAATTCGTTTATCAAGCTGGTATCGTGTCAGTAAAACAGCTATCCATCAGTTTGGTTTGCAATGTTCAACATGAGGTCAAAGACAGTGTTTCTCCCACTCTTGCTACCAACGCTTGTGTTGGTGTTATATTGGAGTTCTGAGATGATATCAGACCATATAATCAGCAGAGGACATTTGGGTAAGCGGTACAAATGCTTAATGAATGCCGTGAAGTTGAGACGTTCTTTTAAGGTGCCCCTCACCTGAATTAAGAAACGATGAAAACCGATCTTATCTGTATTCAACGCAACAATATTCCCAAAGCTAATGAAATCCCAGAATTGATATCGTGAGAGCTGTAACCGAAAATAACAGAAAAATCATACATATTGGTACGGAACAGAAAATGACTTTTTCAAACTTATTATAGGCAAAATAAATATTTCCCGGCTGAGTTGAATGAAAAACAAAATTTGGTTGCTGAAATCTCGTTTCATTTTTATCGAAACGAAATTTTTGCCAGTGGTGCAACATTTCTATGCCAGCTGTAAAAACTCAATTCGACAAAAACTCTGAAGGGCTGTTTCGTTCTGTACTCTTTTACGAATACTGTTTCGCTAATATATTATATCCAACTGTTCTTGTTGTTTTGAAACTTAAGGTATCATGGTAGGTGGATTTTTACGAAAAATGCGAAAAATCTTTCTTTGGCTGTTCAAATTGAGAAGACTGAGATAAATATTTTGCAAAAAGAATGGGGGAAAGGGCTTTTTTACCTTTTAAGTTAAAGTAAAAAAACTATTTTTGAATATAATTAACCCCTTACAGCGCGTTGACACCTCTAATTAAAATTCACCGCCAGTTGTCTCAAGTAACGCGAATTGCGGTGTGATATTTCATTTGTGCACGCGAACTGTTCTTGATCTGGTTGTTTCATGGCAAGTTGGCTTTCGTTCTTGTCAAATTTTCTGTATGTCAGGACGAAACATTCTTGCCCATTTTCGTCTTCGAAGAGGCCGAAGAGGCGAAAATCTGGTGGAACCCACAGGTTCAGCGTCGAACAAGATCTTTGACTCTGAGCGACCGTGGGTCGCACTGTAACCAAGAAGAATGGTTGAAGGAACTCGAGGACACTAGTCCCGCCAATGAAGCTAAAGGACAAAATACAACAAGTGCTAGTCGCACGAAATTGTTGTAGAACGGACGCGATTCCGAAACTTCCACAACGAGAGAGAGTCAAGCGCAGATGTAGATGTTGACAATATAGACCTCGAGATTTCCTCTTTTTTATGCTTTTTGGCTTCACGAGGCATGGTTTCAAAAAATGTCTGGAGAACGAAGGAGCCTAAACTTAAGCAACATAATACCAATGACGCCGACGAAATCTTTTAAGTAAAAGATCACGGCAGTTTAACTTGTAGTTTGTCCCTTCTCGGACGACTTCACTGCGACGCGGGTTTCCGCGCCAGAATATTAGTCGTCTGTTTATTTCAAGTTGTCATAACCCGTTGTTGTGGTAAACTGACCCATGCCGACAACTGTCAGTGCGGAGGGGATTTTTAACATCTATTCATACAAATCTCATAAAAGGTTTTTCGTGTTTTTCTCTATAAAATAAAACTGCATATAAGGATGAACATTTTTAGTTCGTTTATGCGCGTCTTCAGATGGAATTGGCTGAAAATCGGCAGGTGTGTTCTAGGATACCTCCTTCGAAAAACCGTGTCGCGCTTTGTTTATTTTCGCTTCCGTTTCAAAGTTATGGCCTCTTTTGTAGAAGGAAACGTCAAAGTTTAGGAGGGTGTAGAAAAAACACCAAACCACATCTGGAAAATCGCAGACACGATTTTTGAGGTTGATGTGTGAGAAAAATTTTCCGATGTAAATCGCGCCGCTCCGATAATTCACGCGCGGAAGCGAACCAGTTTAAGCGAAGCAGTGTTTCTGGGTATTTCTTTTAATATCACTGCGACAATAACTTTTTAGAAAATTTCAAAGATATGATTCTATTCTATAACTATTGAGCTTTCAGAAAATATATAGGTTGATGGGGTTTTCTTTCAAAGCGCCAGCGTAAGGGCGCGATTTCCAAACACTGTCAATCCACCTATCATGATACCTTAAAATTTTATTTTGTTTAATGTAAAGCAGTCAGATAGACAAGTCTTTCAACAAGAAATCCACTAGCGATTATAGTATTTATTTATAAGGGACAAGTGCTTTAGTGTCAATGTCGCGGCTTCGCAAGCACAAACTGCATTAAGTTAAAGTTTCGGAAAGCTGGAAATCATAAACATACGAGCTGTAGTTTGATACGAAGGCTTCACTGATTTACAATGTTCACTTTCTTCGACCACTTACACTCCGATCCCATTGTGGCCATCTGACATCGAACGTTTCCCTACCAAATATACACTGTATACCGGGACACACAAGCCCAGATGATTTCTCCATTTTCTCCTTTGTTTTAGTTTCGATTACGAAGATGTATCAAACACTCAAGACAGTGTTTAACCACATCTCCAAACATCTCGACGTTTATCAAAAATACTCCGCTGCGCGTCGTGTTTTCAACTCTCTTCTCGGTGTTTGGAAATGTGGTCAAACACAAATGTGGTCTTTCATGTTTGATATATCCCTCAACATGTTACTTTCTTTTCAGCAAATATACCACAAACAGTAACATTTCAGACTAGAGGAACAGAGGTAACATAATTCTTTGAGTATGAATTGACAGAGCTAGATCAAGTGGACGAATTAGCTATGGTTTAAATGATGCCATAAAACATTCATCAACAAGGTTTTTAATTATGATGTAAATCTTTCATTTTGTAGGAAACTATTCCAGAGTCAACACCGAGTTCAGTAGAAGAGAGACAAACAGCCAGAAAGCGCCATCTTAAAGACTACTGTCTAAAGCATAGATTCAAAAAAATACCAACCAAAACACAATTTAAATTTATTGTTGTAGATGATGAGCATAAAATCATGTTTTGCACAATCCCGAAGGTAGCTTCGACAACTTGGAAAAGGGCGCTGGCAGATCTACGTGGGCTTAAGCAAGGAATATTCGTTCACAGACTAGGCTTATGGCGTCGTCTCAATGAATACCAGGAAAAAGAAAAGTGGCTTCGACTTAAACCTTATTTTAAATTTGTTTTTGTTCGGGAACCTCTGTATCGCCTCCTTTCTGCCTTTAAAGACAAATTTATCGGAAAGAATCGTAACTTTAGCAAAAACATTCGAAAAGTAATTGTGAAAGTCTTTCGACCCAAGGATTTTGACCCAAATGGAGATAATAATGTTACCTTTTCAGAATTCGTCCAGTATTACTCCCGTGACGTCAAAGCACGTAATCCACACTGGCGGCAATACGAGGATCTTTGCCATCCTTGCGTCATAAACTACGATTTTATTGGTCACTTAGAAACCTTGGAGGAAGATGCCAGTCTTCTCTTAAAGATGGCGGGAATTGAAGATCGTGTAAAGTTCCCGCCGATGCATAATTTGAGCAGCTCACGTGAGATAATCAGTTATTATTCCACAGTTCCTCCTGAAGACATTATCAGACTTGCAGAGCAATATCGCAATGACTTTGAGCTTTTTGGTTACGAATATCTTGGTCCCGTAAAACAGCTACTGAATCAGTCCTCTGTTGACAGTGGTTGATGAAGATGTGTACTGCGTCCTCGCATGATCCTCTGGTGAAGCCGACATTTCAATTCATCTTTCTTTACATAGCAAACAGTTTCAACCACTTATATAGTTTATTTAATTAAATACGAGTCTCCTTCTTACGTAGGCTAACAGAAAACGGAGAAAGTTTAGCACATTTTGCATAACGTTTCGAGTTTTCCCAAGCGTTAAGCGTTAGTCCACATGTTTGTATTAGTCGTTGCCTGGCACTTAACAGGTTATTTAATGTTGAGGCCGAAAAAAATTGCAGTTTTGTTCTGACTGAGTATTCTTTTTCAGCTTCCTCCTGCTCTCATTAATTATAAATACTCTGCCATAGCCGGAAAGCCGTGGCGAAGGTAGTTATCCAGGCTTACTGAGGGATCTCTCTCCCCCTCTCCCCCTTTTTCTCCCTCCTCCCTTTCTCTATCCTGTGAAAGTTCCAAAGGAAGTATAAAAAGGAGGCAACGCGGGCTCGGGCAGCGGTTACTATCTACTTTCGTGCATCTTCCGACTTATTCTTCCTTGTCGGCCAATCGTTTGAACAAGAATACAACAGGCACGCTGCTGAGCGAATAGATATAACCTGGGTGGAAAAAAAATATAACAGCTCCCAATGACACGAATACAATAGAAGGGGACGCTGCGAAGAAGAGTGGAGATCAGAAATAATCTAAGTTTGTATGGTGTAAATTACCCGAGTTTCGTGCATTTCACACTCAAAAGAGCACTGAAGCGTCAAGAATGTACAGACTCTGAGTTAGTAACGAAATGCACAACTTCGACGATGTCAAACGCTATTCCTATTTCTTTTTTTCCTCTCCTCTCGACTTATCATGTCAAATTTAGTGAATATATGAAGTTTCGTAAGAATCTGTCGCAAACTTATGAGAATATGGGACCTAAAACTTGGCAAATTTATACAAATTTTAGAAATGTGTGCCACAAGCAAACATTTTTTTTGTAAATATTGGCAAGTTTGGGGTCGCATATCCCATGCGATTGGAATATCTGTTGGATTGTTATGAAAAGAGGTGGTTTATTGTCTATATGAAAAATTGTCATGATATTGCATGACATCATCAAAGTGGTTCATTGATTCCAACTACCTCGCATGAATGCGCCACCAATAAAAATGGAAACAGATCTGTTAAGTCTGTTTGGGTCCTGAAATCAGAAGCAATATTACGACCAATGCGTAACAAATGGCTTGAGATATATTAACGAGATAGGTGGCAAACAATTGCTTAATACTATTCAAATAAGCAATCCATTGAGAATGGAAAACCGACTTCCTTCCCCGAAGGCAGGAAGGATGGAAGTGCATCATACGTATTCATAAATACCACATCCGCTGTTGAAGACTCGGTCGTGTGTAAAATGGAGACCTGGGGGATACTCTCCATAATGGCGCATACGTTGAGACGTTTTTCAGGGTTCAGGTATATAAAAGGGTAGGGATTTTTCAAGTTTACTTATATGAAAGGGTAGGGAATCTGTTTCTGAGGTATAAAAAAGGAGCTTGATCTTGACTCCCGCGACAACTGGAACTAAATAAATGACACTTTTTTAGGCCAACATCTATTCTGGGTAAGCTTGAAGCTTTTCTCATGTAAAGTAAAGTACTAAACGGAAAGCGGAAACGGAAAGCCTGTGATTTATTTAGATACATATCTGAACAATAATCGTTCTTTTATCATAACTGAGACTAAGTTATTCTGCTCTCAGATTTGGGATAGGTGGAGCGATGGATTCTGCGTTAGGTTTTCGCATGGACACGTCTTTTGGCTTCTCTGTGCAACCCAGGTTGCTCTGTATCACTAAAAAACAGCGGGGAATCGAAAAACCAGTGGGAAAATTGGATTTTTGTTTTACAAATCTGTAACTCGAGTTTTTAAAGTTCTTGTCGTTACAACAAACACGGTGAGTACCCTCGTCAAAAGTTTTGAAAATCTTAGACCCGGATTCTCATTTTCAATTCTGTTCAACTTGCAGAAGCGGATTCAGGAGGGGGGCTGCGGAATGGGTGGCTCGTCACTACCCTTTTGGAGAAGCAAAACATAAAACAATATCAAAGGTTGTGAATTTTATGGCAGAAATAATGGCAAACTCTCTGAGCAGGTGCCTTATTGTAATTTCTTCCTTGTAGCACTGCTAGTATTTTCAATCAGATTCCAATTCTCAAATTGCAAATTTTAGGAACATGCCCACTTGATTTTGCGGCCGCAAGGTATCAGCCACTCCCTCTCTTTCCTTGAAAAATCCTGGTTTCACCCGTGACTTGGCCTCGCTGTTTTGACAACAAAACCTTTAACTATAACCTAACTTCGCATTTGCAAGTTCATTAGTATAGCTAGGAGAAAGATGGATGGGATTCATACTCATTTACTGTGCGCTTTTGCTTCAAGTAAATTTTGTGAGACCATGTAGACTAAAAGTAACATACCAAAAACGAATATATCAAAAACGAGACGCACCCTTTCATCACACTTCCAAATGCACAAAAGGAGTTGCGAGTTTTCGTTCAAATTCAAAATAACGGTTACTGAGCATGCGTAGTGAGAGTAACCGCTGTGACTAATGCTGGCATATCTATAGATTTAAGTCTCATAGAAGTTTCCATTTTTTGTGTTTCCATTCTTTGTGTTCAGCAAACTAAAGGATCGTGGATTGTAACGAGATTGAAAATGTTGGCCTGGCATTGACTAACAACATTTAATGTTTAGAAAATAACTCGCCTTGGATAGTCACGGTTACAATTGCAGATAATCTTCCGTAGTGCCCGTCGAAATTTCGCCGTTCGCAGCGAATAAGCGATCGGGTTGAGCAGCGGATGCAGACAGCTAAAAGTCTGTAATATGGCCCGATATTTGTAAGGAACGTAAGAGCTTCCAAAGAATTCACTTATGTTTTCCAACACAATTGATGGAGTCCAGCACACAGCGCACAACCCAACCAGTATGAACACAGAACACGCCACGCTCCTCTCTCTTCGTTTTAGCTTTTCTCTCACTTGAGCACTTCTTGTGAGACTTAAACGCTCTTCACGCCCAGCTCCAGTCGTTAAATCTCGATACAAACCCTTTCTTACCAGAACATAGATTCTCGCGTAACAGGCGAATAATAAGATGATTATTGGGAAGATGAAAGCATCAACAATGAACACTCTGTAACTGTCGAATGAATCCCATCCAAGCACGGGAGAGAATGCTAACAGCCCAGCGAAAAGCCAGATGCAGAAAATTCCAAGTGTCAGGTAAGTCTGCGTTAAGTAATCCACGCTCTTCAACGGAGATGAAATTACAATCAGTCGTTCAACTGCAAGGCCTAAAATTGTCAGAAATGAAGCGTAAAAGCCAAGATAAACAGTTGTGTACGCTGCTTGGGTAATGCTTTTGTGGGGGAACCAATGAAGGAGAGCGAAAAGTAACTCGCCAGGAAAACCGACCAAAAAGTCACAAACGGCGAGGTTTAATATCAGGTAGTTTGCGGTTCCTTTAAGGTTTTTGAACGGATCTTTCCAAATTGTTATTATTACCAAGGAGTTTCCAACCACGGTCAGTGCAGAGAGCGACAAGAAGACTGTTGCATCAGTAGAAGGAACTGAGTCTGGAAGTAAAAGAATGAGTTTGAGTCCCTGATTTTAGTAAAAACAGACCCCCGGGGGGGACTTCAATATTAAAAGGATGGGCGTGCTTTTCGTACCTTTCAGGGGTTAAAAAGGCGGTTTTCGTACCTGTTAGGGTGTTCAGCCTCAAAAGGTTCACAGTGAGAGTTTTGGCGGTACCTTTTAGGGTATTGAGCCGAAAAATATAGGGGTGAAAAACATTTCAAGCCACGCCCACAAAACAGCGACTTGGTACCTCTTAGGGTTTTTTTGAGGGTACCCCTTCTTTTTATATGAGAGTCCCCCCCCCCCCCCCCTCCCCCGAGAAACAGACCTCTTTCATCTTAGGCTCGATTACCAGCCGCTGTTTTGGGAAATGAGCCCGCGCCCTCGGAACGCGACCAGACCAGAGTGAGTGGCAGGAATCGAGCCTACTTTCGAATTCAGCTCTTCGCTCGGGACTCAAAATAACAACTGATGTTGCCATAATTTTGCAAGAGACTCTGATTAAATACGAAAGCTATAAAAGAAACTCGATTAATCCACTACTCCCTGGAGCCAACGCGCCGTTCAAAGTGCGTTAAGTCCTGGCTTCGGCCAGCGTTAAATCAGGGGTTGCGGGGCAGGGATGTCAATTGACTGATGCATAACTAATTGCGTGAGTACAAAGTTCGTCCCAGAACAAAACAGTCAGGCTGTTGTCACGCTAACAGTTTTAGACAAATCACTTTTGGCATTCACTCAGTAGAAGCAATTTCTTTTAACTAAAGATCCGTGGATTATCGAGCTCTATATTTTATCAATTTGCCCCGTTATATCAGTCTTGTGCTGCTTAATTTGGTAAGATTAACGTTAAGTCTGCATACGAAGCAAGTCGAATACAACCAAACCAGCCCGGGAGCGGAAATTTGTAAATGAAGGTCCTGAACTTAAAATAATGCATGCACGTAGACGTTTTGTCCTGTGTTTACTTTACACATGACTAATCGCCATTGTATCGATCAAAGACATTGCCTTATATGATACTGTAAAGCTATGATTGAGTCGCCGTTCGACGAAAACTTACCGTCAAAATCCATTCTAACCGACAAGCTCAGACTCGAATCGAGGGGTCCAGAAGCAGACGAAACTATTTGCAAGAGAAGCTGGCACACGGTGAATTTACAGTTAAAGTGACGTGGCTCAGATTTTGTGTTTCTTTGCAATCACGGACTGATAAAGCTATCGAATCCAGCCGCTGTTTGAGTCATTCAATAAAGCAACACTTTCCCTATTTCCCAGAAATAACCGGAAACAGAAATATATATACCCTTGCATACGATATGTCACGAAACGTCATTAGTTAAACGATTGGCAGAGACACATGATAACATGAATAAATACTAGCTAGAAGCAATATTTTGCTTTTGCATTTTGTTTATAACTCAGGTCAGTAATAAGATTTAGTAGCAACAGCATTGAAATTACAGATCGATTAACCAGCTTGATGCGGAAGAGAAACAATCAAGATATTAGATGAAAATGTTTTTGAACGTTGTAGTGTTTGGGTGTGCATCAGGGACTTTCCCTTTCAAAACCTCGCGCTTATCACGGGGATACAACGCATCGAAATTTCATTTAAAAAAAAAAAGACATAAACCAAAGTTTTCAAGATAAACCTGGGCCAGCATTCCGAGCCTGCGAGATTGTCCGGTTTTTTCAGGGTCTTATCTCACGCGCCGAAACAAGAGCCGTAACAACAATATGGATATCGATTTTGAGGGATAACTCACTGATAACTTCGAATCATGGTTTCGATACACCAAACTCTTCGATCTTGCCAATATTCATTGCAACTGAGATTTAAATGACCTGGCGACATCTCGATCCATCCATGTTACATCGCTTAAGAGTAAAATACGAAGAGAATTCCATCTTGTGAGTCTCCCAGTTCTTTTCCTTCTACTAGCGACGAAGCATCTTCACTGGGGCTTCACGGATCTTTCCAATCAATGGCGTGACGAGCCGGAAGCGTGACGGATGATGGAGAACCAACCAACCATTGGCCCTTTGCATGCAACAAAGCGCCAGGCTAAGGCAGACTCAAGGCACGTTAAGGGCTCTCTGGGAAGCTAGAGAAAGAAAAGGTTTGTGCGCTGATATAAAATAAAAAGCGTTCAGCAAACATGCCTATGTAAAGAACGTTCGAATTATTAGAATTACATGTGAGTCATTCATACGGATCGTTTCCACTGTCACGCAATAAAAAAATAAATCGAAAACCACTCAGTGGATAAAGTCAAGAAATTGTGATCTTATAGGAAATAGATATAGAAGACACTTCTCCAAGTTTTAGGTTTCTGCGTTTTCCCAGACTGCAGATATTTGAATTGTCGAAATGTATCGCGGAAATTTACACACAGGGCACCCATACTAGCGGCGTGTCTGTTTGTATGTTCGAAAAATAAAGAAATGTATGGCAATATTAAAGAGTCTTAATATCGTAAACTGATATCGAGTAATCTCCATGTTAAAACTCAAAATAAATGTAAATCTACCTCAGTTGATGTGCATTGTCGTTTCTGTGGCTCAAAATGGCGAATTTGAGTGATTATGATGGGTTTTGCGTTGACTGTTACTACACGTTATAACGGAGCCCACTATGGAAACGCTATGTTGGTGCACCTCTGTGGTGCACCAATATGGCGGCCGGAAAATAGTGTTAACATCTGGAACTTACTTTGGCTATCTAGGCCACTGACTATCTGTACTGAACAAACCAACATTTACATAAGCACTTTCCTAATGATCTAACATCTAAAAAAGCTAAAAAAGCTAAAAATCATGAGATAAGTATATATTTTTCGACAAATGTGATTTTAGCTTTGTGTCAAGCAGCGCCATAACTCTGAAATTCAAAATACGCTGGTTTTCAAACGATGCACACTTGAGCTGTAACATTGTAAACAGATATAAATTTACCCCCTCTTATGCCTGATGGGGATAATAACTTTGGTGGCTCTTTAGTTGTCGATTTTAGAAAACGATGACTTCACATATCTATTAAAATAATGGCGAGAAGTGTCTCATCAGATGACCTGAAAGTCAACCATCTCCCTTCAAAATCTGTTTTCCACCGTTTTAACCTTCTACATTATATTATATTATATTCCAATATATTCTCTTAACACACGCTTTCTATAAACAAGAAATGTTTGTAAGTCATTCCGAATTTAAGGAATAAACAGGTGCAAACACGTTTTACCAGTTCCTAACGGAATAACTTTTCGTGAAAGAAAAATTGATTTCATTCTGTGAGTGCCAGGGTGAATGGAAATAGCAAATGCCCCGAAGAACTATTTTCTGCGATTTGTAAGAAGGAATGGAAAGAAAGGACACCAAGTTTGCCAAGTTTTTTTTTTTTTCAAATTGAGTCATCGTGGCTGCCTACAACAAAACAGTGGCTGGTAATTAAAAGCCAACATAAAGATCCACCGCTGTCACTGCATGAAATGGCATGTATAAGGAGGTATAATGAACTCGTATACATAATGTGTACGGAGAGGTATAATGATGTATACTGAAGTATATGTATAAGGTCTGTATAATGATCAGTATACGTCTGAATCCTTATACTAATGTATACTGTCTTGTGGAGATTTCCTTATACCTAGTGTAAGGGAACATTATACGAGTTGACAAAGTAAATTCAACTTGATTGTTCTTTTGCATCATAAATGAAGGAAATGAAGGCTCCGGTTGCTGAAAACAGAGCTGACTTGAGAAATATATCCTGTGGTAATGAGTGCTTCTTACCGAAGAACTTACTTGTAAAGGAAGCCTCAATTCAGATAAACAGCTATAAAAGCAGATATTATTAGCGCGTCTTTGCGCTTTGCGGATTTCCTACAGGCATCATTAACGCATCTTAACGCTTCTTAAGCATTCTGTAAATATATCAATAACGCAGCTTAACGTTTCTTTATGCATTGCGTAAAGATATCCATAACGTATCTGTACGCTCCTTTACGCATTGCGCAAAGATATCAATAAGCTACATGCGTGAAGTTAGTAATTTCGTGGGATTTACGTGGCAGTGAAATCCCTCGACACTTGGCGTGTCCGAGATCAGAACGTGACGTGTCAAGCAACGTGACGTGTCGGAGAGTACCATGTTCCTAATACGTCCGTTGCGGCGTGTCAGGAAAAGTCATGGTTGGTACGTCATGTGTGGCGTTTCAAGGGAAGCCAGGACTCTGATACTTAACCGACGGCACGCGGTTTTAGTTTAATCTCTTTAAGCGAAAACTAAAATTTTCGGACGTGTGTTTCGTTGTTCGTTTCAGAATGTTCAAGTCAACAAGGCGCGAAGATCTATACTTGACTTACATCATTTTGTTAATGCCATCGAGTGTATTCTGTTCAGAATCTTGCGTGGAGGTGTAAGACTTAAAATTCATACCAATCTTCAGAATAGCTCTTTTGACTCACGTCATGCATAGTTCTATTTCCTTCAGGTGTTTACACTGTCGACTACTATTTTATATTCTAGTATTTATAATCTACCTATCGCATGCAGGGCTCTTTTCGAATACCAGCCTGGCCACTGAATGTAAAACACTTGTTTAAATAAAGTGCTAAAAAAAAACAGCAGCGGAACATACCTTACATCTCACCGACCTACGTGGTGGCGCAATTCACCAATTTCGCAAAGCTTGAGAGCGGAATGCCCTAAGATCGGTTGCATGTGAGGACTTTCACCGGGACGCCAAACCCATATAACGCTGCCGCGTATTTGATGCAAACCTTGGAACCCTCCTAGGAGGCCTCTGGCCAATCTTATGCTTGTAAAGGTTGAATGACGCAAAATCTATTTATTTAGACCGACTTGTGGTATTCCATCATTGTGGTTACCGCTGTAAGTCCGAAAGCATCAGCGCATGCGTAATCATGAAGAGTGCCTTCAACGAAATTTACCAACCAATATTTCTTCCAGTCGGTTTGTTAGTAAAATTTCTAAACACGAATCATATAAATTCGTTTTATGGAAAATAATATGTGATTGTGACGCAATAGCATCCTAGAGTATTCAAGCCGCACACAACACGTGACGTACACCTGGAATATTCGTGTCGAATATGGCGGAATACGCTTCGTTCATAATCGTTAGTGGATTTTCGTTAGAGTATACCACACATCTGTCGTTCTCCTAGAGTATGATGGTGAACCCTTTGTAAAAATAATTTTATAAAAGAAGGTAACAGTTCGGGTGCATAGCATTCTCCTGGAAGCAAAATTTAGACTATGAATTCAAAGTAGGTGCGATCGGCGCGTGTATACGTTTATCCTCGAATACGTGATCTTTACGCCAAAGCTATAGAATTCTAGAGTATTCATGGAGTGTACAACCGTGACGTGGACCTGGAAAATTCTTATCGAATATGGGCATACGGCAGGAGCACGACCGTGTATTCGTTCGTTGACCAGAACAATTGTACTTTTTTGGTTCATGTTGTCGGCGCAGCGCATGTGTTTTGCTTGAGTCAAGAAATTTACACACTTTGTTGTAACTTCGAATTCCCCTCATTCGGTTTTGACCGACGTTTTCGGGATAATCACTACAGAGCGATTTCTCTTTGTGTGACCCGTCTCGTCTGAAGTGGTCAAGTGCTGCACAGCACGAAACCACAAATTGGAGACTACGGGATACGTGAAGTTCCGCAAAGTTAAACTGACTAGAGACACGTAAAGCTGCGCAAAGTTTGTTTAGTAAGAGGAATCAAGCTCGTTTCGGAGAAGTTTTGGTGTATTCAGTGGAGAAAGTCCCGAGACGTTCAGACAAATATCTTTTCTCTGTGGGATGAGTTTAACTCCGGAGCCCGCAAGACAACAAAACTCCTAAATAACGGCCCAAAAGCTTCCTCAGTCCATCATATCAACATCGCATTACGTTTGAACAAGAAATCACAAAACGTATTACGAAGACGAAAGCACTTTAATCAGATTTTTTCCTCGAGGTTACTGCTGAAACGAAATTGATTTTAAATGTGTTTCGAAACAACTTGTAACGAAATGAGAGAAACGACCTACATCAGCATTCTGAGTGTCCGACCTTCAACAAGCACCGATCAGCGGTTTTCCGCATTAGACACCAGGTTCTCTCGGTTCTCGCGCCATTTTTTGGCGTCCTTTTTGAAAGGTGTGAAATGTTGAAGCTTGCATCGATCTCTTGGTCCTTTTTCACTGTTTAAAAACTCTACTTTGGTGGACAAAATTCAGTTTGCCTTCACTTCTTCTCTGTGCACGATTTCAAGCAGTTTTTGGTGGCATACAGCTGGTGAAAACATCGATACATACGGAGGTACGAGTCAACAACAGGTAAAACATAAGCCATTGTTGTCTTCCCGGGTTGTCTTGTACGTACGAGTAAGTTAAGCTTAAGTTTCCAGGGTAAAGTTCAGTTGTAAAGTTTGCTTAAGATGTATGGAATTGCCTCTGGTTGTAAATGTTTCTTTATCAAGCAGAAGCTATACATTGGAAGTTAATGTAACCTTGATTTCTAAAGGGACAGCAATGGGAATGATGGTGAATTAAACCATTAATTTAAGTCAAACTACTGTGTAAAATTTACTGATTGATTTATTATGATATTTTCCTTAGCACTGCAAGCTTGATTTGAGGTTTTCCAGTGTGGATTTACACATTAACTTAACTAACCTTTTATGGGTATTGTATTTTAATCATAGGATGAAGTAATTGATAATGCCTTACATGTACATGTATGTATAATCCCTGGCATCCTCACTTGAAGAAAAAAAAGGGAAAACCTGAGAGGAAGAACCCTGGCTTACAAGATACATGTATGTATTTTTGACTATTTAGGGGGCCATGGAGACTTTTTAAGATTTATTTTTGTAAGAGCTTTTGAAAAATTATATTGGCAAGCAAATTTTGGCATTTCACTAGTCAGTCTCTATATATTTCATATAGAAACAAGGTGATTTGCAGATCTGTTTTCAGAGTGCTCAGTAGTAAACTAGAGCGTGATTATAACAGATGACGAACTGAGCAACTGTAGATCTGACTTGACATTTTATTACTATTTAGTTTCATAGTACACAACTTGTGTGCAGCACTCATCAGATAAAATTGCCAAATGTGAATTTACATCATTACACTGATTTGAAATACACATGCAACCATTGGAAATATGATAGTTACAATAAGTGAATGCTTTTACAAAAAAGAAAAGGAAAGTTGGCAATTATAGATAAACGCTGTTACTATTGTGTAACAACAGAAGCTTTAAAAGTTAAAATTTAGCATTTTTCAGGAAGAATTTGTTTGCGTGTCTACATGAAGTTATCAGTTCATTCCATTTATTCAGAGAGGCTAACTCAGGTTTACAAAGGTACTTCTCCCAGAGACATAGGTTACATTGATTTGAAGTGGGGTTATATGGGGCAGCTTGGTTTAAAATCTTTCAAGTGACTTTGAACTTTGATTTATTGTCAAAGTCACTTGGAGGCTGCCCCATATAACCCCGCTTCAAATCTATGTAACCTAGGCCTCTGGGAGAAGTACTTTATTATTTGTAACCCTGAGTTGGCCTCTCTGAACAAACAGAATGAACTGAGTAGATAATTTCATGTAGACATGCAAACAAATTCCTCCTGAAAAAATTAATGTTAGATTTTAAATTTTAAATCTTCTCTTGTATTTCAATGTTAACAGAGTTTATTCATGATATCCAACTTTCCTTTGTTTTGTAAAAGCATTCGCTTATTGTAGCTATCACATTTCCAATGGTCACTTGTGTATTTCAAATCAGTGTAATGATGTAAATTCCCATTTGGCAAATTTTATCTGATGAGTACTGCACACAAGTTGTGCAGTACGAAACTAAATAGTAATAAAATGTCAAGTCAAATCTACATTTGATCAGTTTGTCATCTGTTATTTTATATGTACATTATATTAAGGTACATGTAAACCCTGTTTCATTGATGACTACTACAAATTTCAAGACAATTTGCTATAGTAATGTCAAACTACAGTGGAACTTTGATATAATGAAGTGCCAAGGAATTGGCAAAGTATGTTTACTATAACAGGGTTTCGTTGTATCGAGGTTCTTTTTCGTTTAGTCTACTATTACTAGGGTCATGAAAATCGTTCGTTATACTGAGGACCTCGTTATATAGAGGTTCGTTAAATCGAGGCTCCACTGTACTTACCATATTCCTTGTTGTAGATATTGAAAATTGAGTTTTATTACTCATTTAGGTTATTAGCCTAAGGAGGAATTTGTTTGCATGTCTACATGAAGTTATCTAATCAGTTCATTCTGTTTGTTCAGAGTGGCTATTAGCCACTCATTTCAGGTTAAGAGCTAAAAATTCAGAACAATATTGAATTTGATACTCAAATTTTGATTGGATTAATTAATGCATAAAAAGTTTACACCACATCTAGCAAAAAATGAAAGGCTTCTAGAACTTGCCTACCTTTGTCAGTGCAAAATGAAACATAATCTGTAACCTTGAACATTGTTGCTTGAATCGCTTTAATGTTTTTAAGCCCACAAACTCTGGCCCTCGCATCCTTTCATACTTTGTTTGCACTGTAAACTTGATTTATGTGCAACACAACTCTCTCTTCTCTCAAAGGCATCTTAAGTATGGTTTTGCATGCATTAGAAACCAGGTGCTTACAGTGTAGCTTTCCAGATGTGATAAAACCTTTTGGTCATCAATACTGTCAACACTTAGCGTTGATCTCAGGTCTTACTTTGAATTTTCAGCTCTTTGTCTTGAGGTTACCCTATATCTTTCAAAGTGTCTTGCACCCATGCCATTTGGCATGTCCAATTAAAGCCAATAAAGCTGGCTATCAATCTACACGTACATGTATGCCAAGAATTTTGAAATAAAATGAATTGCCAAGTTTTTCAGGGTTTCCCTATGCGAGCATCCAAATCACTTTTTGAAAGCTAAGTCAAAGTGAGTTTGCCTCAAATTTTGGACAGTAGCTGGTTTAGTTTGACCAAAGTAATCAATCAATCAATCAATCAATCAATCAGTTATTATAATGAATTACTCAGCAGCCCTGGTTGAAGTTCTTGCACTGTAAAATCATTATGATTCAAATGTTACTACATGTGTTGGTATATATTGTCAGTGAGTTTTAGTAGGGCATGGATATCTGTTTTTGTTTAGAAATATGAAAGAAGAAGAAACTTCGTAAAGGACGAGAAAGAGTCCCGGGCTTCCGCAAGCTTGAGTAAACATCACATGTCAACAGACGATGATGACTCCGCCAGCGAATCTGAAGCTAGATGGGTTTCTAGACCCCCGAAATAGCGTTCCTAAGCAAGTAAGCTTGAAAAATAGATTGTCAGTCTCGAATTCACCCCGTACGTGTACATATCTTTTTAATCAGTATTTTCGTGCGACAAACACCTTTGCATTAACCTACATTCTAAAGTATCAGCTTACTTCTATGAGGCACTGATGATCGATTTTACTAAAATATCATTGTTAAAAAAAGGAGCAAAAGTTAACTACGACGTTTCGAAGTTATCTTGACTCGAGATGTTAATTTATAGTGTGACAGGTGTAATTAATAGAAATTAACATCTCGACTGTTATTTTCTTGTCTTTCCTTGATAATGGCGTCAATCTGATTTCGAAACGTCGCGTAGTTTACTTTCGCTTCTTTTTGCAGTTAATTGTATTTCTAAGTGTATTCTTATCATAATACTAAAATACATGCACCTCTCCAAAATCATCGGTAAAAACCTCAGAACTAGTTACAATAGGAACCCTTTGAAACGTGCATTTTTTCTTAACTATATTTTGAGGCAGCAGTTTTTTCCCTCGAATACAACCTCGCGTATGATGTTGCGCCGTCCAGAGGCTTTGCCATTTTGTATATTTTCTCACGACAGGCCAAAAAAATGGAAATCTTTTGTAGCTTTTAGTAGAACGTGGCCGCAAGATCGTTATCGCACGAAGTTACAACGATCTGCATATACTTATGAAGTTTATTTCGTTCTTAGATTTGACAAACGCAGCGAAAGAGCCGAGCAGGCAACGAATAAAAGATAGAAAAGGACGACGGCTAGAACGGGGTATCCAGTTGAAAAGTAGCCCCCAGTGAACACTCCGAAATGGGCCCTGTCAGATGAGTGGAAGGCAGTTTTACGCAGACGACAAGAGGAAATGGTTCAAGTACAAGAAGCTGAAAGGTAAGGTGTTTATATATACAGAATAATACTGTCTGTACAAGTCTGGGAAGCATTTTATTTTCGATTATTTAAGAAATTCCACTCCTCTTTTTTGTTTGTCACTTACTTAAACCTTATTCTCTACGTCATAGAACTAAAGCTGACTTGTTTTTGCTTTTTTCCTTTGACAGAAATGACAACGAAGCATGTGATGACGAAGATCATGAAAGTGATCAGAATGTAGATGATGCAGATTTAAATTTTGATGAAGTTTACTAAATTATATTGCTTTAACTTATTTCGACGTGTACCCGAAACGTCATTGGAAGACATTTTACTTTATGTGTAAAATAGTTGTTTTGTTGCTTATCACAATTACAGTTCTAACTCCATGTAGACTAAGACTTAAAGAAGCATGAAATAGCTTCGACCACACTCAGGAGATTATGAAGATAGTAATCAAGTAGATTTTTATTTGCAAATGTTAAATAAACAGCAGAGAGGAACACAAGTAAGTGGTGTTTGTTTACGATCAGTTTCTAAGCTAAGATTTGAAAATGAAAACCTGCCACTAGAAACCCTGAAAACAAATTTCATTGTAGCTAAAAACCAGGGGTCATTGTCCATAAGATATACGAAATCAGTACACATCCCGTCCATGCCACGTTCAGTATACCCCTTGATTCTCCCAGTATACGTACTGTATACTGACATTTGACCTGACATAGAAGGAATCCTGCCGCAACTGTAGAATTCCGTATACACAACTTCCACAGACCTGCCAGTATACCTCCTGTTTCACACAGTATACATGATGTATACTGAAATGTATACTGACATATAAGGAATCCTGCCACAAGTGTATAAGATCCTGGTATTTTTCTTGGCCAACCCTGAAATATACTGATCATTATACGGACCTTATACATCCTGCCGCATCCTTATATTTGTCTTATACCAATAGATATACTGCCTGTGTACGACCTGAGGAAGGCTCCTTATACAGACGATTTTATGCAGTGTGTTCGAATCAAAAAACAAAACAGAAAGTCAAGCATGCCACTGACTTAATTTCAGCGTGAGTCTGTACAGAGAACAGTGGCCAATTAAAGGGGTGGTGAATGGTAAATACAAGACTTTGCGAGAAGGCGAGATTAGCGTTTTTCTTTGTGAGCCCGAGATATTTTGACTTGTTCAATTGCGAGACCGAGGCTTCAAAGTGTTTTAAATGCGAGCTCGAAACGTTGAGGTTCTAAGAGGTCATTTAAGCTTACATAAAAAAATATGAAAACCTCTCGGTACTTTGTGACTTTCTTAGCTTTGAAAAACAATCTAGACTGCGAGATGCACATAACAGCTACAAAACGAAACTGCGAGACCCAGGGTTTTTGAAGGACCATTCGCCACCACTAATTAAAAGCGGACATGAAGACCCGATGTCGTTCTACTCAAGCCATCGGGCTGTTTAGACTTGGCTCTTTCTAAATTGATGATCAGTTACAGATTTGTTGACATTGCATCAGATTTTTTTTTTTAATTCTTAGTCAGTACATAACCTGACGTTAGTAGAATACATTGTTTCAGTTCTGATTCTAAGATAAACGAACTAAAGGAGTGGTTTTCGTAAAACACCGCCACTAAATACACTTCTCATTTCCTTTATTAATTGTATCAGTCTCTTTCATATCATAACCAGAGGTTTTCAAAATCGTTATTTCAGTGTAAACTGGGCAGGTAAAAACAAGTCAATCTGCATTCGAAATCTTCAGAGCAAATACTAAAATCCTTGATTGTCCATTTAAAAAATGTCACGACACCTTTCTTATCTGCCTCAAAATAGGCCTGATATCAAGATTATTAACTCGACCCTTTAGTGAGCTGAGGATCTAAGGCTACAAGACAATTCAGTCATTTCAGTGATGTTTTTTGGTAAGCTGTATTGTTTGACAGGGCGATAAGAATTGCAAGCAGCATGACTGATTATAACTGTCGGTCAGCGTAATTCGTTTATCAAGCTGGTATCGTGTCAGTAAAACAGCTATCCATCAGTTTGGTTTGCAATGTTCAACATGAGGTCAAAGACAGTGTTTCTCCCACTCTTGCTACCAACGCTTGTGTTGGTGTTATATTGGAGTTCTGAGATGATATCAGACCATATAATCAGCAGAGGACATTTGGGTAAGCGGTACAAATGCTTAATGAATGCCGTGAAGTTGAGACGTTCTTTTAAGGTGCCCCTCACCTGAATTAAGAAACGATGAAAACCGATCTTATCTGTATTCAACGCAACAATATTCCCAAAGCTAATGAAATCCCAGAATTGATATCGTGAGAGCTGTAACCGAAAATAACAGAAAAATCATACATGTTGGTACGGAACAGAAAATGACTTTTTCAAACTCATTATAAGCAAAATAAATATTTCCCGGCTGAGTTGAATGAAAAACAAAATTTGGTTGCCGAAATCTCGTTTCATTTTTATCGAAACGAAATTTTTGCCAGTGGTGCAACATTTCTATGCCAGCTGTAAAACTCAATTCGACAAAAACTCTGAAGGGCTGTTTCGTTCTGTACTCTTTTACGAATACTGTTGCGCTAATATATTATATCCAACTGTTCTTGTTGTTTTGAAACTTAAGGTATCATGGTAGGTGGATTTTTACGAAAAATGCGAAAAATCTTTCTTTGGCTGTTCAAATTGAGAAGACTGAGATAAATATTTTGCAAAAAGAATGGGGGAAAGGGCGTTTTTACTTTTTAAGTTAAAGTAAAAAAACTATTTTTGAATATAATTAACCCCTTACAGCGCGTTGACACCTCTAATTAAAATTCACCGCCAGTTGTCACAAGTAACGCGAATTGCGGTGTGATATTTCATTTGTGCACGCGAACTGTTCTTGATCTGGTTGTTTCATGGCAAGTTGGCTTTCGTTCTTGTCAAATTTTCTGTATGTCAGGACGAAACATCCTTGCCCATTTTCGTCTTCGAAGAGGCCGAAGAGGCGAAAATCTGGTGGAACCCACAGGTTCAGCGTCGAACAAGATCTTTGACTCTGAGCGACCGTGGGTCGCACTATAACCAAGAAAAATGGTTGAAGGAACTCGAGGACACTAGTCCCGCCAATGAAGCTAAAGGACAAAATACAGCAAGTGCTAGTCGCACGAAATTGTTGTAGAACGGACGCGATTCCGAAACTTCCACAACGAGAGAGAGTCAAGCGCAGATGTAGATGTTGACAATATAGACCTCGAGATTTCCTCTTTTTTATGCTTTTTGGCTTCACGAGGCATGGTTTCAAAAAATGTCTGGAGAACGAAGGAGCCTAAACTTAAGCAACATAATACCAATGCCGCCGACGAAATCTTGTAAGTAAAAGATCATGGCAGTTTAACTTGTAGTTTGTCCCTTCTCGGACGAGTTCACTGCGACGCGGGTTTCCGCGCCAGAATATTAGTCGTCTGTTTATTTCAAGTTGTCATAACCCGTTGTTGTGGTAAACTGACCCATGCCGACATCTGTCAGTGCGGAGGGGATTTTTAACATCTATTCATACAAATCTCATAAAAGGTTTTTCGTGTTTTTCTCTATAAAATAAAACTGCATATAAGGATGAACATTTTTAGTTTGTTTACGCGCGTCTTCCGATGGAATTTGCTGAAAATCGGCAGGTGTGTTCTAGGACACCTCCTTCGAAAAACCGTGTCGCGTTTTGTTTATTTTCGCTTCCGTTTCAAAGTTATGGCCTCTTTTGTAGAAGGAAACGTCCGCATTAAAAATATCAAAGTTTAGGAGGGTGTAGAAAAAACACCAAACCACATCTGGAAAATCGCAGACACGATTTTTGAGGTTGATGTGTGAGAAAAATTTTCCGATGTAAATCGCGCCGCTCCGATAATTCACGCGCGGAAGCGAACCAGTTTAAGCGAAGCAGTGTTTCTGGGTATTTCTTTTAATATCACTGCGACAATAACTTTTTAGAAAATTTCAAAGATATGATTCTATTCTATAACTATTGAGCTTTCAGAAAATATATAGGTTGATGGGGTTTTCTTTCAAAGCGTCAGCGTAAGAGCGCGATTTCCAAACACTGTCAATCCACCTATCATGATACCTTAAAATTTTATTTTGTTTAATGTAAAGCAGTCAGATAGACAAGTCTTTTAACAAGAAATCCACTCGCAATTATAGTATTTATTTATAAGGGACAAGTGCTTTAGTCTCAATGTCGCGGCTTCGCAAGCACAAACTGCATTAAGTTAAAGTTTCGGAAAGCTGGAAATCATAAACATACGAGCTGTAGTTTGATACGAAGGCTTCACTGATTTACTATGTTCATTTTCTTCGACCACTTACACTCCGATCCCATTGTGGCCATCTGACATCGAACGTTTCCCTACCAAATATACACTGTATACCGGGACACACAAGCCCAGATGATTTCTCCATTTTCTCCTTTGTTTTAGTTTCGATTACGAAGATGTATCAAACACTCAAGACAGTGTTTAACCACATCTCCAAACATCTCGACGTTTATCAAAAATACTCCGCTGCGCGTCGTGTTTTCAACTCTCTTCTCGGTGTTTGGAAATGTGGTCAAACACAAATGTGGTCTTTCATGTTTGATATATCCCTTAACATGTTACTTTCTTTTCAGCAAATATACCACAAACAGTAACATTTCAGACTAGAGGAATCGAACAGAGGTACCATAATTCTTTGAGTATGAATTGACAGAGCTAGATCAAGTGGACGAATTAGCTATGGTTTTAATGATGCCATGAAACATTCATCAACAAGGTTTTTAATTGTGATCTAAATCTTTCATTTTCTAGGAAACTATTCCAGAGTCAACACCGAGCTCAGTAGAAGAGAGACAAACAGCCAGAAAGCGCCATCTTAAAGACTACGGTCTAAAGCATAGAGTCAAAAAAATACCAACCAAAACACAATTTAAATTTATTGTTGTAGATGATGAGCATAAAATCATGTTTTGCACAATCCCGAAGGTAGCTTCGACAACTTGGAAAAGGGCGCTGGCAGATCTACGTGGGCTTAAGCAAGGAATATTCGTTCACAGACTAGGCTTATGGCGTCGTCTCAATGAATACCAGGTAAAAGAAAAGTGGCTTCGACTTAAACCTTATTTTAAATTTGTTTTTGTTCGGGAACCTCTGCATCGCCTCCTTTCTGCCTTTAAAGACAAATTTATCGGAAAGAATCGTAACTTTAGCAAAAACATTCGAAAAGTAATTGTGAAAGTCTTTCGACCCAAGGATTTTGACCCAAATGGAGATAATAATGTTACCTTTTCAGAATTCGTCCAGTATTACTCCCGTGACGTCATAGCACGTAATCCACACTGGCGGCAATACGAGGATCTTTGCCATCCTTGCGTCATAAACTACGATTTTATTGGTCACTTAGAAACCTTGGAGGAAGATGCCAGTCTTCTCTTAAAGATGACTGGAATTGAAGATCGTGTAAAGTTCCCGCCGATACATAATTCGAGCAGCTCACGTGAGATAATCAGTTATTATTCCACAGTTCCTCCTGAAGACATTACTAGGCTTGCAGAGCAATATCGCAGTGACTTTGAGCTTTTTGGTTACGAATATCTTGGTCCCTTAAAACAGCTACTGAATCAGTCCTCTGTTGACAGTGGTTGATGAAGATGTGTACTGCGTCCTCGCATGATCCTCTGGTGAAGCCGACATTTCAATTCATCTTTCTTTACATAGCAAACAGTTTCAACCACTTATATAGTTTATTTAATTAAATACGAGTCTCCTTCTTACGTAGGCTAACAGAAAACGGAGAAAGTTTAGCACATTTTCCATAATGTTTCGAGTTTTCCCAAGCGTTAAGCGTTAGTCCACATGTTTGTATTAGTCGTTGCCTGGCACTTAACAGGTTATTTAATGTTGAGGCCGAAAAAAATTGCAGTTTTGTTCTGACTGAGTATTCTTTTTCAGCTTCCTCCTACTCTCATTAATTATAAATACTCTGCCATAGCCGGAAAGCCGTGGCGAAGGTAGTTATCCAGGCTTACTGAGGGATCTCTCTCCCCCTCTCCCCCTTTTTCTCCCTCCTCCCTTTCTCTATCCTGTGAAAGTTCCAAAGGAAGTATAAAAAGGAGGCAACGCGGGCTCGGGCAGCGGTTATTATCTACTTTCGTGCATCTTCCGACTTATTCTTCCTTGTCAGCCAATCGTTTGAACGGGAATACAACAGGCACGCTGCTGAGCGAATAGATATAACCTGGGTGGAAAAAAAATATAACAGCTCCCCAATGACACGAATACAATAGAAGTGGACGCTGCGAAGAAGAGTGAAGATCAGAAATAATCTAAGTTTGTATGGTGTAAATTACCCGAGTTTCGTGCATTTCACACTGAAAAAAGCACTGAAGCGTCAAGAATGTACAGACTCTGAGTTAGTAACGAAATGCACAACTTCGACGATGTCAAACGCTATTCCTATTTCTTTTTTCTATCATTCAAACAAAAATAAGCCTCTCCTCTCGACTTATCATGTCAAATTTAGTGAATATACGAAGTTTCGTAAGAATCTGTCGCAAAGTTATGAGAATAAGGGACCTAAAACTCGGCAAATTTATACAAATTTTAGAAATATGTGATATCAGGCAGACATTTCTTTTGTAAACATTGGCAAGTTTGGGGTCGCATATTCCATGCGATTGGAATATCTGTTGGATTGTTATTAAAAGAGGTGGTTTATTGTCTATATGAAAAAATTGTCATGATATTGCATGACATCATCAAAGTGGTTCATTGATTCCAACTGCCTCGCATGAATGCGCCACCAATAAAAATGGAAACAGATCAGTTAAATCTGTTTGGGTCCTGAAATCAGAAGCAATATTACGACCAATGCGTAACAAATGGCTTGAGATATATTAACGAGATAGGTGGCAAGCAATTGAGAATGGAAAACCGACTTCCTTCCCCGAAGGCAGGAAGGACGGAAGTGCATCATACGTATTCATAAATACCACATCCGCTGTTGAAGACTCGGTCGTGTGTAAAATGGAGACCTGGGGGATACTCTCCATAATAGCGCATACGTTGAGACGTTTTTCAGGGTTCAGGTATATAAAAGGGTAGGGATTTTACAAGTTTACTTATATGAAAGGGTAGGAAATATGTTTCTGAGGTATAAAAAGGGAGCCTGATCTTGACTCCCGCGACAACTGGAACTAAATAAATGACACTTTTTTAGGCCAACATCTATTCTGGGTAAGCTTGAAGCCCTTCTCATGTAAAGTAAAGTACTAAACGGAAACCCTGTGATTTATTTAGATACATAGCTGAACAATAATTGTTCTTTTATCATAACTGAGACTAAGTTATTCTGCTCTCAGATTTGGGATAGGTGGAGCGATGGATTCTGCGTTAGGTTTTCGCATGGACACGTCTTTTGGCTTCTCTGTGCAACCCAGGTTGCTCTGTATCACTAAAAAAACAGCGGGGAATCGAAAAACCAGGGGGAAAATTGGATTTTTGTTTTACAAATCTGTAACTCAAGTTTTAAAAGTTCTTGTCGTTACAACAAACACGGTGAGTACCCTCGTCAAAAGTTTTGAAAATCTTAGACCCGAATTCTCATTTTCAATTCTGTTCAACTTGCAGAAGCGGATTCAGGAGGGGGGCTGCGGAATGGGTGACTAGTCACTACCCTTTTGGAGAAGCAAAACATAAAACAATATCAAAGGTTGTGAATTTTATGGCATAAATAATGGCAAACTCTCTGAGCAGGTGCCTCATTGTAATTTCTTCCTTGTGGCACTGCTAGCATTTTCAATCAGGTTCCAATTCTCAAATTGCAAATTTTAGGAACATGCCCACTTGATTTTGCGGCCGCAAGGTATCAGCCACTCCCTCTCTTTCCTTGAAAAATCCTGGATTCACCCGTGACTTGGCCTCGCTGTTTTGACAACAAAACCTTTAACTATAACCTAAGTTCGCATTTGCAAGTTCATTAGGATAGCTAGGAGAAAGATGGATGGGATTCATACTCATTTACTGTGCGCTTTTGCTTCAAGTAAATTTTGTGAGACCATGTAGGCTAAAAGTAACATACCAAAAACGAATATATCAAAAACGAGACGCACCCTTTCATCACACTTCCAAATGCACAAAAGGAGTTGCGACTTTTTGTTCAAATTCAAAATAACGGTTACTGAGTATGCGTAGTGAGAGTAACCTCTGTGACTAGTGCTGGCATATCTATAGATTTAAGTCTCATAGAAGTTTCCATTCTTTGTGTTTCCATTCTTTGTGTTCAGCAAACTAAAGGATCGTGGATTGCAACGAGATTGAAAATGTTGGCCTGGCATTGACTAATAACATTTAATGTTTAGAAAATAACTCGCCTTGGATAGTCACGGTTACAATTGCAGATAATCTTCCGTAGTGCCCGTCGAAATTTCGCCGTTCGCAGCGAATAAGCGATCGGGTTGAGCAGCGGATGCAGACAGCTAAAAGTCTGTAATATGGCCCGATATTTGTAAGGAACGTAAGAGCTTCCAAAGAATTCACTTATGTTTTTCAACACAATTGATGGAGTCCAGCACACAGCGCACAACCCAACCAGTATGAACACAGAAAACGCCACGCTCCTCTCTCTTCGTTTTAGCTTTTCTCTCACTTGAGCACTTCTTGTGAGACTTAAACGCTCTTCACGCCCACCTCCAGTCGTTAAATATTAATCTCGATACAAACCCTTTCTTACCAGAACGAAGATTCTCGCGTAACAGGCGAATAATAAGATGATTATTGGGAAGATGAAAGCATCAACAATGAACACTCTGTAACTGTCGAATGAATCCCATCCAAGCATGGGAGAGAATGCTAACAGCCCGGCGAAAAGCCAGATGCAGAAAATTCCAAGTGTCAGGTAAGTCTGCGTTAAGTAATTCATGCTCTTTAACGGAGATGAAATTACAATCAGTCGTTCAACTGCAAGGCCTAAAATTGTCAGAAATGAAGCGTAAAAGCCAAGATAAGCAGTTGTGTACGCTGCTTGGACAATGGTTTTGTGGGGGAGCCAATGAAGGAGAGCGAAAAGTAACTCGCCAGGAAAACCGAACAAAAAGTCACAAACGGCGAGGTTTAATATTAGGTAGTTCGCGGTCCCTTTAAGGTTTTTGAACGGATCTTTCCAAATTGTTATTATTACCAAGGAGTTTCCAACCACGGTCAGTGCAGAGAGCGACAAGAAAACTGTTGCATCAGCAGAAGGAACTGAGTCTGGAAATAAAAGAATGAGTTTGAGTCCCTGATTTTAGTAAAAACAGACCCCCGGGGGGGACTTCAATATTAAAAGGATGGGGGTGCTTGTCGTACCTTTCAGGTGTTAAAGGGCGGTTTTGGTACCTCTTAGGGTGTTCAGCCTCAAAAGGTTCACAGTGAGAGGTTTCGCGGTACCTTTTAGGTTATTGAGCTGAAAAATATAGGGGTGAAAAACATTTCAAGCCACGCCCACAAAACAGCAATTTGGTACCTCTTAGGGGTTTTTTAGGGGTACCTCTTCTTTTTATATGAGAGTTCCCCCTCCCCGGGAAAAAGACCTCTTTCATCTTAGGCTCGATTACCAGCCGCTGTTTTGGGAACGCGGCTGGACCAGAGTGAGTGGCGGAAATCGAGCCTACTTTCAGCTCTTCGCTCGGGACTCAAAAAACAACTGATGTTAGCATAATTTTGCAAGAGACTCTCACTAAATACGAAAGCTATAAATCCACTACTCCCTGGAGCCAACGCACCGTTTAAAGTACGTAAAGTCCTGGCTTCGGCAAGCGTTAAATCAGGGGTTGGGGGGTAGGGATGTCAATTGACTGATGCATGACTAATTGAGTGAGTACAAAGTTCGTCCCAGAACAAAACAGTCAGGCTGTTGTCACGCTAACAGTGTTAGACAAATCACTTTCGGCATTCACTCAGTAGAAGCAATTTCTTTCAACTCAGGATTCGTGGATTATCGAGCTCTATATTTTATCAATTTGCCCCGTTATATCAGTCTCGTGCTGCTTAATTTGGTAAGGTTAACGTTAAGTCTGCACACGAAACAAGTCAAATACACCCTTGAATACTGAAAACCAGCCCGGGAGCGGAAATTTATAAATGAAGGTCCTGAACTTAAAATAATGCGTGTACGTCGAGGTTTTGTCCTGTGTTTGCTTTACACATGACTAATCGCCATTGCATCGATCAAAGAAATTGCCTTATATCATACTGTAAAGCTATTGAGTCGCCGTTCGACGAAAACTTACCGTCAAAATCCATTCCAACCGGCAAGCTCAGACTCGAATCGAGGGGTCCAGAAGCAGACGAAGCTATTTGGAGGAGAAGCTGGCACACGGTGAATTTACAGTTAAAGTGACGTGGCTCGGATTTTGTTTCTTTGCAATCACGGACTGATAAAACTATCGAATCCAACCGCTATTTTTGTAATTCATTCAATAGAGCAACACTTTCCCTGTTCCAACCGGCACGCTCAGACTCCAATCGAGGGGTCCAGAAGCAGACGAAGCTATTTGCAAGAGATACTGCCACACGGTGAATTTACAGTTAAAGTGACGTGGCTCAGATTTTGTGTTTCTTTGCAATCACGGACTGATAAAGCTATCGAATCCAGCCGCTGTTTGAGTCATTCAATAAAACAACACTTTCCCTATTTCCCAGAAATGACCGGAAACAGAAATATACATACCCTTGCATACAATATGTCACGAAACGTCATTAGTTAAACGATTGGCAGAGACACATGATAACATGAATAAATACTAGCTAGAAGCAATATTTTGCTTTTGTATTTTGTTTATAACTCAGGTCAGTAATAAGATTTAGTAGCAACAGCATTGAAATTACAGATCGATTAACCAGCTTGATGACAAAGACAAACAATTAAGATATTACATGGAAATGTTTTTGAATGTTGAAGTGTTTGGGTGTGCATCATGGACTTTCCCTTTCAAAACCTCGCGCTTATCACGGGGAGACAACGCATCGAAACTTCATAAAAAAAAAAACATAAACCTAAGTTTTCAAGATAAACCCGGGCCAGCATTCAGAGCCCGCGAGATTGTCCGGTTTTTTCAGGTTCTTGTCTCACGCACCGAAACAAGAGCCGCAACAACAATATGGATATCGATTTTGAGGGATAACTCACTGATAACTTCGAATCATGGTTTCGATACACCAAACTCTTCGATCTTGCCAATATTCATTACAACTGAGATTTAAATGACCTGGCGACATCTCGATCCATCCATGTTAGATCGCTTAAAAGTAAAATACGAAGAGAATTCCATTTTGTAAGTCTCCCAGTTCTTTTCCTTCGACTAGCGACGAAGCATCTTCACTGAGGCGTCACGGAATCTTTCTAATCAGTGGCGTGACGAGCCGGAAGCGTGACGGATGATGGAGAACCAACCAACCAACCAACCATTTGCCCTTTGCATGCAACAAAGCGCCAGGCTAAGGCAGACTCAAGGCACGTTAAGGGCTCTGTGGGAAGCTAAAGAAAGAAAAAGTTTGTACGCTGATATAAAATAAAAAGCGTTCACAAAACATGCATATGTAAAGAACGTTCGAATTATTAGAGATGTAGTCATTCATACAGATCATTTCCACTGTCACACAATAAAAAAATAAATCCAAAACCATTCAGTGGATAAAGTCAACAAATTGTGATCTTATAGGAAATAGATATAGAGGACACTTCTCCAAGTTTTAGGTTTGTGCGTTTTCCCAGACTGCAGATATTTGAATTGTCGAAATGTCTCGCAGAAATTTACACACAGGGAACCCATACAAAGGGCCTATCTGTTTGTATGTTCGAAAAATAAAGAAATGTATGGGAATATTAAAGAGTCTTAATATCGTAAACTGATATCGAGTAATGTCCATGTTAAAGCTCAAAATAAATGTAAATCTACCTCAGTTGTTGTGTATTGTCGTTTCTGTGGCTCAAAATGGCGAATTTGAGCGACTTGATGGGTTTTGCGTTCACTTTTACTACACGTTGCAACGGAGCCCAGTATGGAAACGCCATGTTGGTGCACCTCTGTGGTGCACCAATATGGCGGCCGGAAAATAGTGTTAAGACCTGAAACTTACTTTGGCTATCTAGGCCACTGACTATCTGTACTGAACAAACCAACATTTACATAAGCACTTTCCTAATGGTCTAACTTCTAAAAAAGCTAAAAAAGCTAAAAATCATGAGATAAGTATATATTTTTCGACAAATGCGATTGTAGCTTTGTGTCGCGCAGCGCCATAACTCTGAAATTCAAAATACGCTTGTTTTCAAATGCACACTTGTGCTGTGACATTGTAAACAGATATAAATTTACCCCCTCTTATGCCTGATGGGGATAATAACTTTGGTGGCTCTTTAGTTTTCGATTTTAGGAAAGGATGACTTCACATGGAAATGATCTATTAAAATAATGGCGAGAAGTGTCTCATCAGATGACCTGAAAGTCAACCATCTCCCTTCAAAATCTGTTTTCCACCGTTTTAACCTTCTATATTATATTATATTATATTATATTCCAATATATTCTCTTAACATACACTTTCTATAAACAAGAAATGTTTGTAAGTCATTGCGAATTTAAGGAATAAACAGGTGCAAACACGTTTTACCAGTTCCTAAAATAATAACTTTTCGTGAAAGAAAAATTGATTTCATTCTGTGAGTGCCAGGGTGAATGGAAATAGCAAATGCCCCGAAGAAATATTTTCTGCGATTTGTAAGAAGGAAAGGAAAGAAAGGACACCAAGTTTGCCAAGTTTTTTTCAAATTGAGTCATCGTGGCTGCCTACAACAAATCAGTGGCTGGTAATTAAAAGCCAACATAAAGATCCACCGCTGTTCCAATCAAAAAACAAAACAGAAAGTCAAGCCTGCCACTGACTTGATTTCAGCGTGAGTCTGTACAGAGAACAGTGGCCAATTAAAGGGTTGGTGAATGTTAAATGCAAGACTTTGCGAGATGGAGAGATTAGCGTTTTTCTTTGTGAGCCCGAGACATTTTGACTTCTTCAATTGCAAGACCGAGGCTTCAAAGTGTTTTAAATGCGAGCTCGAGACGTTGAGGTTTTAAGAGGTCATTTAAGCTTACATAAAAAATATGAAAACCTCTCGGTACTTTGTGACTTTCTTAGCTTTGAAAAAAAATCTAGACTGCGAGACACACATGACAGCTAAAAAACGAAACTGCGAGACCCAGGTTTTTTGAAGGACCATTCGCCACCCCTGATTAAAAGCGGACATGAAGACCCGATGTTGTTCTACTCAAGCCATCGAGTTGTTTAGACTTGGCTCTTTCTAAATTGATGATCAGTTACAGATTTGTTGACATTGCATCAGATTTTTTTTTTTAATTCCCAGTCAGTACATAACCTGACGTTAGTAGAATACATTGTTTCAGTTCTGATTCTAAGATAAACGAACTAAAGGAGTAGTTTTCGTAAAACGTCGGCACTAAATACACTTCTCATTTCCTTTATTAATTGTATCATTCTCTCCTTCATATCATAACCAGACGTTTTCAAAATCGTTGTTTCAGTGTAAACTGGGCAGGTAAAAACAAGTCAATCTGCATTCGAAATCTTCACAGCAAATACTAAAATCCTTGATTGTCCATTAAAAAAATGTCACGACACCTTTCTTATCTGCCTTAAAATACGCCTGATATCAAGGTTATTAACTCGACCCTTTAGTGAGCTGAGGATCTAAGGCTACAAGACAATTCAGTCATTTCAGTGATGTTTTTTGGTAAGCTGTATTGTTTGACAGGGCGATAAGAATTGCAAACAGCATGACTGATTATAACTGTCGGTCAGCGTAATTCGTTTATCAAGCTGGTATCGTGTCAGTAAAACAGCTATCCATCAGTTTGGTTTGCAATGTTCAACATAAGGTCAAGGACAGTGTTTCTCCCACTCTTGCTACCAACGCTTGTGTTGGTGTTATATTGGAGTTCTGAGATGATATCAGACCATATAATCAGCAGAGGACATTTGGGTAAGCGGTACAAATGCTTAATGAATGCCGTGAAGTTGAGACGTTCTTTTGAGGTGCCCCACACCTGAATTAAGAAACGATGAAAACCAATCTTATATGTATAGCTCGCAACAATATTCCCAAAGCTAATCAAATCCCAGAATTGATATTGTGAGAGCTTTAACCGAAAATAACAAAAAAATCATACATATTGGTACGGAACAGAAAATGACTTTTTCAAACTCATTATTGGCAAAATAAATACTTCCCGGCTGAGTTGAATGAAAGATAAAATTTGGTTGCTGAAATCTCGTTTCATTTTTATCAAAACGAAATTTTTGCCAGTGGTGCAACATTTCTATGCCAGCTGTTAAAACTCAATTCGGCAAAAACTCTGAGGGCTGTTTCGTTCTGTACTCTTTCACGAACACTGTTACGTTAATATATTATATCCAACTGTTCTTGTTGTTTTGAAACTTAGAATTTGCTTGCCACACAAAAACGACAAGGCACACTTGTCTATCTGACTGCTTTACATTAAACAAAATAAGATAAGTCTTTCAACAAGAAATCCACTCGCGATTATATTATTTATTTATAAGTGACAAGTTTTTTAGTGTCAATGTCGCTTCGCAAGCACAAACTGCATTAAGTGACAGTTTTGGAAAGCTGGAAATCATAAACATACGAGCTGTAGTTAAACACGAAGGCTTCACTGATTTACTATGTTCAATTTCTATGACCACTTACACTCCGATCCCATTGTGGCCATCTGACATCGAACGTTTCCCTACCAAATATACACTGTATACCGGGACATACAAACCCAGATGATTTCTTCACTTTCTCCTTTGCTTTAGTTTCGATTGCGAAGATGTCTCAAACACTCAAGACAGAGTTTAACGACATTTCCAAACACCTCGACGTTCATTAAAAATACTCCGCTGCGTATCGGATTTTCAGCTCTCTTCTGAGTGTTTGGAAAAATGGTCAAACATTGTCTTTCTTCTTCGATCTATCACTTAACATATTACTTTGTTTTCAGCAAATATACCTCGAAAAGTATCATTTCAGACTAGAGGAACAGAGGTAACCTAATTCTTTGAATATGATTTGAGAGAGCTAGATCAAGTGGACGAATTAGCTATGGTTTTAATGATGCCATAAAACATTCATCAACAAGGTTTTTAATTATGATGTAAATCTTTCATTTTGTAGGAAACTACTCCAGAGTCAACACCGAGCTCAGTAGAAGAGAGACAAACAGCCAGAAAGCGCCATCTTAAAGACTACTGTCTAAAGCATAGATTCAAAAAAATACCAACCAAAACACAATTTAAATTTATTGTTGTAGATGATGAGCATAAAATCATGTTTTGCACAATCCCGAAAGTAGCTTCGACAACTTGGAAAAGGGTGCTGGCAGATCTACGTGGGCTTAAGCAAGGAATATTCGTTCACAGACTAGGCTTATGGCCTCGTCTCAATGAGTACCAGGAAAAAGAAAAATGGCTTCGACTTAAAACTTATTTTAAATTTGTTTTTGTTCGGGAACCTCTGCATCGCCTCCTTTCTGCCTTTAAAGACAAATTTATCGGAAAGAATCGTAACTTTAGCAAAAACATTCGAAAAGTAATTGTGAAAGTCTTTCGACCCAAGGATTTTGACCCAAATGGAGATAATAATGTTACCTTTTCAGAATTCGTCCAGTATTACTCCGGTGACGTCAAAGCACGTAATCCACACTGGCGGCAATACGAGGATCTTTGCCATCCTTGCGTCATAAACTACGATTTTATTGGTCACTTAGAAACCTTGGAGGAGGATGCCAGTCTTCTCTTAAAGATGGCGGGAATTGAAGATTGTGTAAAGTTCCCGCCGATACATAATTCGACCAGCTCACGTGAGATATTCAGTTATTATTCCACAGTTGCCCCTGAATACATTACTAGGCTTGCCGAGCAATATCGCAATGACTTTGAGCTTTTTGGTTACGAATATCTTGGCGCCGTAAAACAGCTACTGAATCAGTCCTCTGTTGACAGTGATTGATGCAGATGTGTACTGCGTCCTTGCGTGATCCTCTGGTGAAGCCGACATTTCATCTTTCTTTACATAGCAAACAGATTCAACCAAGTTTTTTAGCTCATCTAATTAAATACCAGTCTCCTTCTCAAGCAGGCTAACAGAAAATGTTTCGAGTTTTCCCAAGCGTTAAGCGTTAGTCCACATGTTAATATCAGTCGTTACCTGACACTTAACAGGTTATTTCATGTTGAGGAAAAAAACTTGCAGTTTTGTTGTGAAGGTAAAAAAAAACTAAGTTTCTGACTGAGTATTCTTTTTCAGCTCCCTCCTGCTCTCATTAATTAGAAATACTCTGCCACAGCCGGAAAGCCGTGGGAGAGGTAGTTACCCAGGCTACCTGAGGGATCTCTCTCCCCCTCTCCCCCACTCTCTCCTTCTCCCTTTCTCTATCCTGTGAACGTTCAAAGGAAGTATGAAAGGAGGCAACGCGGGCTCGGGCAGCGGTTACTATCTACTTTTGTGCATCTTCCGACTTATTCTTCCTTCTCAGCCGATCGCTTGAATGAGAAGACAACAGGCGCACTGCTGAGCGAATAGATATAACCGGGGTGGAAAAGAAATATAACAGCTCCCCAATGACACGAATACAATAGAAGTGGACGATGCGAACGAGAGTGGAGATCAGAAATAATTATAATATAAGTTTGTATGGTGTAAATTACCTGTGTTTCGTTCCATTACACACTGAAAAAGGCACTGAAGCGTCAACAATGTACAGACCCTGAGTTAGCCATGAAATGAACAACTTCGACGATGTCAAACGCTATTCATATTTCTTCTCTCTATCATTTAAACAAAAATAAGCCTCTCCTTTCGATTTATCATGTCAAATTTAGTAAATATGCGAAGTTTCGTAAGAATCTGTCGCAAACTTATGAGAATATGGGACCTAAAACTTGGCAAATTATACAAATTTTAGAAATGTGTGCCAGCAGGCAATCGCTTGTGCTCCGGCATACATTTTTTTGTAAACATTGGCAAGTTTGGGGTCGCATATTCCATGCGATTGGAATATCCGTTGGATTGTTATGAAAAGAGGTGATGATATTGCATGACACATCGTTGATTCCAACTGCGTCGCATGAATGCGCCACCAATAAAAATGGAAACAGATCTGTTAAGTGTGTTTGGGTCCTGAAATCAGAAGCGATATTACGACCAATGCGTAACAAATGGCTTGAGATATATTAACGAGATAGGTGGCAAGCAATTGCTTAATAGTATTCAAATAAGCAATCCATTGAGAATAGAACACCGACTTCCTTCCCCGAAGGCAGGAAGGACGGAAGTGCATCATACGTATTCAAAACGACCACATCCGTTGTTAAAGACTCGGTCGAATGTGTAAAATCGAGACCTGGGGGTACTCTCCATAATGGCGTTTACGTTGAGGCTTAGCTCCGTCGAAACGGGTTCGTTTTTCAGGGTTCAGGTACACAAAAAGGTTGGTATTTTACAAGTTGACTTATATGAAAGCGGTAGGGAATCTGTTTTTGAGGTATAAAAAAGGAGCCTGATCTTGACCCCCGCAACAACTGGAACTAAATAAATAACACTTTTTTAGGCCAACATCTATTCTGGGTAAGCGTGATGCTTTTCCCATGTAATATTTTTCGTTGACTTCACTCCAAGGGTTTAGAAAACGGATGCAGTGTTCTTAACTGGGTATGTGAATGGGGTACCTCTTCTGTTAAAATGGTATACAAAAAGCTAAGGTAACGGGTTGGTCCTTGTACGAAGCCTTCCCGTAGGAAACTTTGTAGAGTTCCCCCCCCACCCCCACCCCCCATCCCCGAATCGTGACCCGCGGAAGATTTCATAAAGTACTAAACGGAAAGCCTGTGATTTATTTCGATACATAGCTGAACAATAATTGCTCTCTTATCGTAACTGAGACTAAGTTATTCTGCTCTCAGATTTGGGATAGGTGGAGCGATGGATTCTGCGTTAGGTTTTCGCATGGACACGTCTTTTGGCTTCTCTGTGCAACCCAGGTTGCTCTGTATCACTAAAAAACAGCGGGGAATCGAAAAACCAGTGGGAAAATTGGATTTTTGTTTTACAAATCTGTAACTCAAGTTTTAAAAGTTCTTGTCGTTACAACAAACACGGTAAGTACCCATGTATCTTCTAGCTCTGCAGGTGAGTGCTCGTGTGAAAATAATTACTAAAGGTCTTTGGTAATTCAAAACAGTTATCATCTCTTTGTTTACGATACAATCACTTTACTATGCGAAAGAACTTCTTAAATGGCACAAGTAAACAAACTGAAAGTCATATTGAAATTAAGATCAAGTTATTTGTGTTGATGTCACGCAGTACCGATCGATATTGGACCATCTTTGAGCTGCTTGCCCTCAAACTTCCCTTTAAGCGCTGGGAGATATCAATCACACATGTAAATACTTTGCGTATTTCTCAAGTGATATTTTGGACCTTGCTTCCGAATTTCAAAACGTTATTTGGTAGAGTGTTAGTTTATCACTTTTGGACACTTTCACCAAGGCTAGGTTGATCAAAGCTCGATTAATCTAACCCAGAATTAGCGAGAATTTTGATTTCAGTTTTGTGTTTTTTCGGTGAGGTTTTCGGTTTTTCCTGTTTGTCCTTTAGTTTTGAGCTTGGGTGATTTCGAACTGTGCACAAAACTGCTTCAACGTTTTGTACAAGAATAATTGATAATAAGTTAGCTTCTGGGTTAGCGTTAAACCGTTTTCGAACAACCCGGCCCAGGATCATGACTAAAAGCTCTGTCGGTAATTAAATCGCAGTATATGACCTACGTAACAAAATTGAAGTCACCCATGAACCCATGGGGGCAGCAGTTTTGTTGGTTTGAACAGGTTAGGACATGCTGTTGTAGGATCTTAACTACTATTTCTCTTTTAGCAATGCCACCAAAGTCGAAAAAACAGAGTACAGTCAATGGAACTACAAGAGAGCGCGTAATGCTAAAACGTTCGTCTCGATCAGTTAGTTCACTGAGTGTCTTGTCTATGTCATTATCAGAGGACGGAGATGTGGCTCATAAAGATGGTCGTCAAGATGTAAGTAACACTTTTGAAAACCTAGAAACGTATGTGTACTGCATGTAACTTATTCCATTTCATTCCCGTAATTTAGGAAGCTAAAGCAAACCACGACGATGACAACGAAAGCTTCACCAGACAGAAAGGTTTAATGAGTACTGAAAACAATAGCTGTGCACTTGCGTTATAAATCTTTGTACATTTCTTTGCCGTCCTCCGCAAAATAAGAACGTGAAATGACTACGTTCTGCCTAGTCTGAAGAACGCGAACGAAGACGGCTAATTTTTCGTATTTCCATTATGAATTGAACGACGCAGGTCATTGCATATTTAGCCTGAGCACTCTTTTAGAGCCGTTGGTGTACTGAACAGATCTAGACAGTTGCAAATTTCGCTGGTAAAATATAAATTCATTTTGTACTAGGTGTCGTCGTCGCTCAAGCCACATCACATATCGATGATACAAAAAGAAATTTAAGTCTTTGAATTAAAGAGAGCTAAAATCTGGTCAAAGGCTTCCAGAATTTTTATCCATCATTTTCCCACATCGGAAGGCGTTCGTGCGATGCATGTCACCAAACAAACGAAGGTTGTTGCAACATGCTGTCTTCTTTCGAATGCTTTCTCCAAGCGGGGAGTTGCAATTCTGACTTGAATGAAACGTTCCCCAACATTGTTGACACAGCCCGAAGGGATGATCAAGCGCTTCTAACATTTTCATGCAAATATGTTGCATAATGCTGTCGATAATGCTACGAGAAAGGTTGACTGACTAGAGAACATCGTCCACCCAGCGCATTATTTAATTCATATCATACGAAAGGACGTAGGATGTATCAATTTCACCGCTGAATTTGCCAGAATCCAGATTTCCTGTTTTTAAGGATGACTATGGACAAGAAAAAGTAAAGCTGAGACAGTGAAAGGAAGTTGCATAGTTAAGCTGGGCCTTGGCATCGGTCGGTTTTTCAATGATGAAGCAAGCTACTGACATTGCTATCTTGATTCCACCGTAGAAAAAGTCGAGGCTGTTTCAACAAGCAGCAATGACTGGAGATGAAGAAACAGTCAAGACCTTTATTTTCAAAGGAATTGGTGAGTTATGCCGCTTTTAAATTCCACTCCGCCCTCAAAGCTAAAAACTTAAGGATATTTACTGAACGCAGTAATTAATAGATCGGATGATGAGTTCCTTGTTAAAGCGTTAGGCCGAAAGACTCAGTGGCTTTGGAAACTACAACACGGAGTCGAAAACCATCCATTACGGATAATTTCTCCGTCCTGAAAAAGTGCCAGAATAAACTCGACTGTTTAATATATGAATTTATTCATAAAACAACTAAAACCTTCACTCAAAGTGCAGTCTGACTCCGCACGAAGTAACTGTTATTCACTGATAATTAGAACATTTACATACTTCATGCATATGGGAATGCAATCCATTTCAAACTTAACACTTAAATCACAAATTTGACATTGACATTAATAGCCACAATCTTGAGAATAATGTTTGATACATCGAAACAGTCCTTAATCCTTTATTTAACTTGGTCAGCACGCTAAGCTAGGTTCTAGTTTCCAGGTTACACCACGAAAATTATAAGACAGTTAAGAAAAGAAAAATAAAAACTTCATTGGAAGTACGTTAATATTAAAAAGTTGTAAAAATGGTCACGAATCAAATAGTGATGGTCACAATGTCCAGTTTAACTAAGCCTAAAATGAAAAGGTTATAAAAGTAGTAGAAATTGTCAGACATCTCATGCACAAGCAAAAAATTACTTCAACCGCCAAATGAAAGTCGGTAAATTGGAAATGTCATACGCCATAACCTAAGAATATTCACAAGAATATTTTTATCCAAAATCGGTAGAAAAATAAAAATATTTAGCTTGGGCCGGAAAAACAATTTTCTTATTAAAAAGAAAGAGCGTATACAGTCATGATTACGCGTCCACTGTGATATCTTTTTTCAGGCAAGTTCAAATGAAGTACGTATATATGGACAGCAAGACTGATCAATTTTAAAACCACAGTGATTCCGTAAATTATAACGCAAATTCTGCTGCTAGTTTCTAAACTGCATTGGATGAGTTATTTGTCGAAGCCTGGTTATTACTCATGTCCGTTGTATCGTAATCTTGTTCAATTTTAAATGATATAGAACGAAATAATACTTGGGCTCCTAATCTCATTATGACCAGTCAAAACACACTTAGTTTTTGTTCCCAAGAAGAGAAAACGTGTGTACCATCTTCAACAACTGAGGAACTTTTAACTTGTGTAGTTGCCAGTTTCTGCTGTCGTGACGATGGACGCTATTAAAATAAAACGATTTTTATTCACACGTTGAGATGCGAAACCGTCCTTTGCAGTGTATCTAAAATGGTTACAACCTGCTCCATTCCCGTTCAATTCCATTTTGGCTGACTTTGCCGTTTTAAGCGTTCTAACTATAAGAAGCAAAAGATTTTGAGCCTTCTCTTTTCACGCATTGAAAATTTACCTAGAATTGATAAATCCGAGGCTTTCGCCAAGCATAGCCACGAAGACGCACAAACAGGCATGCTACTTCAGTCCAAACTCTTTATCGATTATACCATCATCTTTTTGACAGACCTTTCTATTACTGATCAGTTTGGTCGAACGCCACTGCACAACGCCATTCTCGGTCAACATAACGTTGTTGTGCAGCTTTTACTCAGTGGTGGTGCAGATGTCCGAGTAAGGGATGAAAGGGGTGACACTCCTCTCCACACAGCCGTAAGAACTGGTGACGAGAGAATATTGCAGGTAGGTGCCGCAAGCTTCAAGACATAATCTTGAAAGTTGTGTCCTTGATCCGCGGTTGATCATAAGGCTTATTCCATAACCAGGAGCACAATGACCGTTTAATAGTCGTTTGAAAGTCCACTGATTTTCCCGTTATTCCTATTAGGGAGCTTAGGGAAAAACGTTTTAGAGTCACGGACGGCAATCGGAAATTAAATAATGTCTACTTTGGTGCTTACTACAAACATTTCATCAACAGAGTCACGTTTTAAGTGCTAAAGCCAGAGCTTTCCAACTTATAGTGACAGTGAAACATTGCACCAAACTACAAGAACATCAACCATCGCGTAGAATGCCTATTGTTCTCGGGACATTTACTTGCAGTCGAATAAAAATTATAGGTCTGTAATATTAGCAGCGAAGCGTAAACAGGGACGCTCTGATTGGTCAAAGATCACGTACGCTTTCCTCCGAAGGGAATACTACCTTAGCTCATTAACTTGTCAAGGCGGGGCTAAGAAACAAAGGCCTCGAAAGTTATTCTTTATTCTATTGTTTCCGATATCGCGTATTTCAAGCTGGCTATTTCAAGCGTTGGACTTGCCGACAGCAACCGGAAGTTCCGGTGGCTGTCGGCACTTTAAAACCTTCTTTACTTGAGCCCTCTTTTCAGGTTAGAGCCCTGTGAGAGACGGGACTATCTTCACCAAGAACTTAACTTGATAACAATAGACAGGGCGAACATGCAAACCTTTGAATACCAAAGTCTGAAATATAGGTCTTTGGCTTGAAATGGAAACCGGGATCTGCTCCTGGTTCTGTATATGGATTTAAAGCCTTCTCCACTAGTTAGAAAAGCAAGCGAGAATAGACCATTTTTTGCAGTTTCTTGGCTACCCAGGATGCGCCCAAGAAATTGCTATTAATGCAGTTAAAGGTTAGCCGGTTTTCAGCAGCTGGAATTACATGTGAAAAGAATTTATGTTTGAATTTGCGTAACGATTTTTTTTTTTTTTTTTTTCATTTGAATGGTATAGCGGTAAGTCAACTAGCTCGGGGTTTTCAAAAAGTGGAGAGCTAAATCGAGAATATAAAGCACCACCTATATGATAGCGTGACACTTATCACGGCTCTGAGTTGTAAATTATCCGGTGAATAGTGTTATCCACAGCCAAGCTAAGACGATAAGTATGACAGTTTGAAAAAACCTATTCGATATCTTAACCACATTATCTCAGCCGTTAAATAACTGACAATTTCAGACTGGTAATCCCATGTTCCTATTTTATCCCATTTTACGAATAATGGCTGGACCAAACTCGCCTGGTATATGTATACCGCCAAAGGCTACCAATTGGCTACGATTGGGAATAAATACATATTAGACAATGTCTAGATATTTCTAATTTGTTTCTAGATGTTGCTTCAAAACTTAGATTGTGTAGTAAACTCCACTGGCCGAGCCAATGTCACACCCCTTCACCTTGCGGCTGGGATGGATCGCGTAAATGTCTGCAAGATGTTAGTAAGTGAAGTTTGCTACAATGATTACTCGAACGGAAGCCGTGACCATTGTTTTTTTGAAGGGGGGCGCAATTTCCCGCCCAAAAGAATTCCTGCACAGCAAAAGCTGCTGGAAAAAATAGTGCAAGGGGAGCCACGGCGAAAAAAATCGAGCAAGTGCTGTCAACTAACCAGGTCTTATGATTGACTTTAACAGCAATTCTTGCACAATTTATTCCCCTCCCCCCCCCCTGCCCCCCGGAAAAAAACAACAACCTAAAGGTGAGAAACATTTCATGTCCCAGAATATTGCCCAACCCCCAAACCCCCTCTTCCCTACCAAAAATACTAATGGTCCGCCCCTTATCTAAATTAAGATCAGTCAGGGAAACCACCAGTTACGGGCGCAGATACCAATACTTAATTGTCCCCCTGTTTTAGATTGAACATGGAGCAATGATTGACAACAGGGATGAAGATCAAATGACACCCATGGGTCATGCAGCAGAAAGAGGAGCGAAAGATGTAGTGGAATATTTCTTTGAGTATGGTGAGTAAGATGCTACTTAAGCAGTTCTTTGTTGCGTTCTGTGGACTCTTGACAACTTTCTCACCAACACCTTTCACCTTCCCGCCTTTCAGTTAAGTTTATGTGGAATATAGCTATTTTTAAGGTTTGTTTGTTTGGTGGCTTGTTCGTTCGTTCGTTTGTTTATTTGTTTGTTTGTTTGTTTGTTTGTTTCTGGGGCTGAAAAGAATTTCACACATATTATGCCTGATGCTATGTTTACCACGTTCTTTTATTTGTAAACACGTCGTAATAATAATGAAAAAATAAATGAGCAACAAAGGCAGGAAGGCTTTGGTAATCCCTTCCAAGCTATTTCTTGATCACTTTCGTTTCGAAAATCCTGAGAGGGTCTAGAAATGGCCAATCCGTGATATGGAGTGGAGTGATATGGAGTGTATGGATATACTAAGCAGCCCTTCACGAGATTCCATCCTCGACGAAAACGACGACGCCATTGCGCGTGGTAAAATTATTTACAGAAGAACTGGGCACAATTTTTAGAAAGAACTTTACAGGGATTACCCTAGAATAAGAGCCATATGATTGATTATCTCTCTTGCTTTACATCCTCTTCTACTGAGACTTGAATCAACTTTTTTCTTGCCATTTTAGCCAGTTCTCAGAAGCTTGACATGGAATCACTTCTGTACAAAGCTGATGTGGATGAATCTTCTCTTCTGCACTTGGCTGTGGACAGTGGAGTTGTAAAAGTGAGCTGGATATCAGTGTATATATATAAAGCTTATACTACTTCGTTCATAGCATACATTGATACCTTGCCGGGTGGTTGTGATGTTGGCGGGTGGTGGTGGTGGCAGCGGCGGCCGTGACGGTGCCAATGGCGTCGCTGGCGATGGTGGCTGGTTGCTGGCCGTTGGTAATGGTGGTGGTGATGGCGGCATCGGTGGTGGAGGTGATGGTGATCGTAGTAGAAGTAATGGAGTATAGTTTCTTTCTTTATTGCACTAGTTTTCTTTATAAACCAGACCCTGAATTATAGCTGATATAAAAAAAAAAAAGATAAACGTGAGCTGCTTAAAATGTCCCCTTCCATCAGAAAACGCTATTTAAAACCTTACACCTTTAAAATTTAACATTGCGAGTTATTTTATTCAGATTGTAGAACTCTGTCTACAACATGGATCAAGAGTGCGAAGTCCAAAGGTTCGTTGGCAAAAGTTCTATTGTGTTTTCGCTTAATTACTGTCGCAAGTGAAGTTATGATGTGAATTTCACAGTCTAATCCTTATCTTAATTGTACTATTTTCCTTAAATAGTTATTTTGTAATTCTTATTTTTACACATTACATAGGCAGCTCAGACCACCTCCGCTCTTTATCTATATGTAAACCATATAAACTCGCGTTCTCTTAAATAAACCTGAAGAAGGTCGGTGTTGGCAGGCCGAAATATTGTATTCACGCCTATCACGTTGTTTGACCGACCTTTGCAGAATTCCTTATAGTTAAGAAGTAGAACATAGGGTATCAGTGTGAAATCAACTAGACATTAAATTTGTGATTACTAATTAACTTTTGATTTCCAGGCCTCTGACAAAACTACAGCCTTTCATTTGGCATGTGAACAGGGCTCACTTGAGATGGTAAAACTACTGGTCAGTTATGATTCAACCATATGTCGAATAACTCTGATTGACAGCGAAGGACAGACGCCTCTTCATAGAGCCGCCACGAAAAACAAAGTTGCCGTAATTGAGTACCTTCTGGATCAGGTTAAGACTTAATTTACTTGTATTTTTGGTGATGGTTTGGCTACCTGTTCGTTCCTTGTTTTGTTGTTGTTGTTTGTTTGTTTGTTTGTTTGTTTGTTTGTTTGTTTGTTTGTTTTGCTGGTGTTACGGTGTTTTTTTCTCTCTAAAGCTTCAAATAACGCTAGGAGACCATTAACAAGAGTATCCATGTCCTCATGGAAAATTGTATTTTCAGACTTATTGCTTATATCGATATATTCACTCTACCTTCTAGATTAGGTTGTCGTACTTCCCAAAACCGAAACCAATCTGAGTGCGCTGAGGGTCTTTCATTTCATGATGGCCATGGATGGAACTAAAATTTCGTGACCAATCACAGTGATCTTGTAAAGTAACAGTGAAAACATGATGTGTACATGGTCAAAAACAAATCAAGACAGTTTTCCTGAAGGAGAAGGGATGGCGAGGGATCACGTTTCTCCAGAGTGATGGTCTCTTCGAGCACTCGTTTCAAAATAATCATAACTATGTATAATTTCATTAAACAGGGTGCTTCGGTGGACCCCCCTGACAAGGCACGCTGCACTCCCCTGTTCAAAGCGGCCGCTAGTGGAGGAGTAGAAACCGTTCAGTTGCTGCTTGAGCGAGGTTCTGACGTCATAGTTAAAAGTGTGGAGCAGAGATCAGTGCTCCATGCTGCAATTCGGCATACCGAAGTGATGTAATTGTTGCTGAAGGTTTGTCTTCAGTGAATTTTTATAGTTAAATATATCTGTAGGGAAAAAGTACCATTCTCTCGCCGAATTGTATTTGTCCCTCTCTTTTAAGATGATGCCTTGAGACTCTCTAACAAGAAGATGCTTTGAAAAAGAGATTCGTTTGGGTAAAGATGAGCAGGAGAAATAACTTGATTTTCGTTAATGAGAAGGTTATCAGAGTTGCTTGCCATTAATTTTGATGCTGGAAAGTCATTCGCACATCAGTATCCATTTAATTGTCGATTATGAGAGTAAATTTCGCGAATACATTTTGATTTTAAGAAATAAGCATCTTTTCGGATTCAAAACTATTTCCACAAACTGTCAGAAAATTGTTACTATCATTTACTGCTACCAGTATACACCCTATTTGGAAAGATATCAACTAGTTTCGTTGCTCTTTGGGCAGGTGCCATCATCAGCGTACCTTATAACGGACAAGGATCAGGAGAATAGTTTTACCCCTGTGCACTATGCTGCAATGAGTGGACAAGCCAAAGTAACTAAACAACTCAGTTACTTTTCTTATGACATTCCTGGAATATTGCAGTTGTTTCATTCCCTCGTTATGAATGAGGATATTTTATTTTAGTTTATTATTTTTTTTATTTAATCCACAATTACACTTCATTACATTACAAGTCACTTGCATTACAAAGAGATTTTCTAAGAAATCCCACTATAGCTTCGACAATGATATTCTGCAGTTTTTGTCCATGGCTGATTTACTTGAAATAAAATCAGAAATTCTGTACCTTTTTCTTATAGAGTGATTTTACTAATCTGTAAAACAGAAACTACTTGTTAGCTATATAGTGTGTAGTATTTTCTGCTAATTAGTATAAGTGTGTGGTATGCAAAAACAAAGACTAGAAAACAAGAGTTTGGACCATACCTAGCATTTTAATCGGCTTTTTTACTTCCCTTTGCTGGGTCATTGTAAAAATTATACAAAGTTATTGGAAATTTAACAAATAGATTCCATGCTCCCGTGCGTCTGTTCAGTAATAGATCATGAAACATGTCAAAATGTGGTAAGAACAAAAACGTGGCATACGAAGCGAAAGCCGGGTGTGTCGCTAATGTTCTTGCTACATTTTGACGTTTTCTGTTATTAAATAGACAAGACGAAAAATAAAGCAGAAAATAATCAAGACGAACGACAACATGGAATCTACTTATTTTGTGTTTAATAATCGTTAATGACGTCATCTGTGCGCCTGTCCTCCAATAGATCATGCATAAGTGAGAACCAATCACAATGCGAGAATAATTCAACATTTTACACAATGTTATATTCTCGTCCTGTTTGTATTTTTATTTTATATGCAATGTGTTTTTTTTTTCAATTTTAAGAACGTTGCTCTTCTAATGGCCACAAACAAAGCTGCTGCTGGAGTGACTTCCAATGACATGGACACGCCTCTGCATATCGCAGCAAAGTAAGATTACGGCAGCCTCCACACTACGCCAGAGAAATTTGAAAACGCAGCTTTATTTCTACGGTTACGCCTACCGTCCACATTAATCAGTTACGAAAAAGGAGGTTTTCGAGACCGGAGGAATTTTCGTCTTCACGTGGACGGACAACGGTTTGAAAACAGAGGTCGTCGAAAACGATTGCGTCGCGATGATCAGGCGATTTCCCTGACCAAGTTTTCCCAAAAACACAAATCCAAAACGACCTATGATTGTTGCGTTTTTTTTTTTTTCTTTTTAATTCCTCCCGGCGTGGTGTGGAAGGAAAACATTTGATGAGTTTTCAGAGTGAAACTCCTTTTTGAAATTCCTCCGGCGTAATGTGGACAGGGCCTAAGATGTATCACAGGTCCCAGTTGTTCAAAGGGTTGAACAACTATGGTTTTTGTGGAGGAAGGGAAAACAGAGGACCCAGAGAAAAACACTCGGAGCAAGGCGAGAAGCAACAGCAATCTCAGCCCACATACTGGCACCGGGCTGGATTCGTACCCTGGCCACATTGGTGGGAGGCAAGTACTCTCAGCACTGCGCCATCCATATTGCCCAATGCCATTCCAATGCAGTCCAGTCGTAACAGATATTATGTATGTTCCAGATATGGCTGGCTGCCAATAGTAGAGAGTCTTCTGGTTGGAAGGAATGTTCGCATGATTAATTTACAAAACAACATGGGTATGACCCCTCTTCATCTCGCTTGTTCTAACGGACACGATCAAGTGGTAGAGCACCTGCTATCGGAAGGAGCCACTATAGAGAATTATGGTTAACTAGGTTTTAAGTGAAATATTTTTCTGGAGTCAATGTTTCATTTTGCCTCGCCAGCATATGACTGTGCTCAGAGCAAGATAAAAATCTAATTCTAACATTTAAAGAGCCAGTGAGTAAACTTAGTAATTGCTAAAAAGCTTTTTGGGTGTAATCTTGAAGGAGATATTGTCTTTCATAAACTGTAAGATTTCCCAATGGATAGCAAGTACTAATGAATCCAAGAGTCCAATCCAAAAGTATTTCATACATCGAGCACAATTTTGAGGGACAGTTAATCGTGGCAGACCCCTGGCCAGGAACGTTCAATATTCAGAGCTGATAATTTTGTAACTTGATCAGAGGCAAAAGCCCGTATGTTAATAAGGCAAGTATTGAAAACAACGATTCCCCTATAGAACACGCATCAGTTAAAAACAGTTGGTAAAATTGAGTCCAGATTTATACACGTCTCAGGTTACTGGATAGAATATATAGACACAACTGAATACAACAACTTGATTCAAGTAGAAGTTCAGGATCAGTAAGTCATGTACATAATGTATATAAATTCTATTTATATTAAACTGCACGGCCGGCCTAAAGTTGGTGCGATTTTGAGTACTAGATCAATCGGACCTTTTCACGGTTTCTGATGCCATCTTGCTTGGGAGGCAAACAAAGCAAAAATTGCTATAAAGGTCGGGAACAGTTAAAAATTCGATGGCCAATAAGTCGAGGGTGATTGACGTTCTAAGTATTTTATGTGTTGCAAAGAACAGATACCCGGTAGAGGTTTCTTTGACGAAATTTGAAAAACATAGCTAGAATTGCACTTTTAATTTTTTATACAAATGTCTCTAAATTTTTCCGCTAATTGCGACTCGGTTTTTTTCAGACAAATGTATGGAAAAATGAAAACCTTAACGGCGGCTTTTCTAGCGAGGTTATTTCCCTTAAATGTGATCAGTAAATTCTTTCACCTTGTATCTTACGCTTTGAGGTATTTTTAGTTTTGCAGAACTCGAATTTTCCTTGATTTGATAGACATAAGATTTTCCTTTTTCCCAGACATTTACTGTAAGTTTTATCGTGTTTGCCCCCAAGCAAGATGACGTCAGAAACCGTGAAAAGATCTGTTACGTTTACAGCTATAGGCGAACTTTCCTCTCTATCATGCTTATTTCAGAGATCAACATCAGAAGACACCTTTGCATCTTGCAGCCATTCGAGGATCAAAAAGATGCGCGATGTCTATCTTGGCCAAACGTCCGGATTGCTTAAATGCTTTGGATGAAAATAAGGTCAGCCACATCAATGTAAACCTAAGCGGCAGGAAAAGCCATTCGCGTTTAACAGTACATTGTTGAACATTTCAAACTACTCTTATAGTGATCATGCACTTTACAGTATCTACAAATCCTTTTAGGGTTTTCGAGTGTTAATAATGCATCTCCCGTATGGTTGTAAAAAATATATTTTTCGTTAAGCTGGGTTATGCAGGACTGAGAGAATGAACACGTTTTGTCGTGATAGGACACTGCCCTAAATCTGGCTTCATTGGAAGGACATCACGAGATTGTGATCTACCTGCTGACGCTTAAAGAACAGAAAATCCTAATGAACTCCTACAATAACAATCTCTTGGACATCGCTTTAATCAACGAAAAGGGTAATGTTGCCATGGCAATTGCTGAGCATGCCAGGTAAGTGTAGATGTCTGCATTGTTAAGAGATTGGAAGACTCGTGAAAAGACAACTATGATATTGAACAGTTCTGGAATTTTGTGCGAATATAGCTGTCGTGGTGTGTACCCTTGTGGTGGATCGAAAATGCGACGTTCAGTTTAATGTTGGCAGAACCAAACCTGCTCAAGTGATTCGAAAACAATTTCCTTTGCGCCCAGCAGCTGCAAAAACCATATATAGATCACAAGTAGATACAGAGACAAGAATTGTTGTAAATTTTAGTACCACAGGCAGTACCTCATATACATTATGTAGGGCTAAGCAGAGTAACAACTCTTGAAGATTATATGTGACGAACCTATCTGAAAACAAATTGCAGTCAGTTCTGATGTTAAAACTGAAATGGAACAATTGCGAACACAGGGCATCCTTGGCCTTTCCATTTCACCCATTTACAAAATCAGTCAGTCTCTGTTTAAGTTATCTTATCTCAACGCACGATCCCTTTCATAAGGATATTGAAGATGTACCAGTTCCCTTCCCATGTAGAGTGTATCGCAGGCCCAAGCGCTAGCCCTAAACTTCATTAGGTCTGATGAGCTCTTCCCATCCCTTCCCCAACAAATATCGCAGTAGACACATGTACGCATTGCGTACCTATTTTTTTTTCTTCTGTTAATCATGTCAGGTGGAGAGAGGCACTATCTTCATCGTCCCGAGGCCCCTTACTTATGATGCAAGCTCTCGTCATTAAAATGCCAGAAGTTGCAAAGGTGAGACCATTGTAGAAAAACGTGTTAATGGCAGATAGTAATGACATGTTTCTATAAGTTAAAATTCTTGAGCTAATTAATCTATATCGGCAGCGCGCAAATACTGTTGTGCTGAGAGGTTATTCACTTTGACACATGTAATAATGTATACGTATTTTTCCGAACTTCAATCACACTCTCGATGGCTGTCTTGATCTTCTGCGATATCAAGTAACTAGCCGGGTAATACCTTTTATCCTAATTTATGGTAATTTTGTTTGCCGATGATAGCATTTGTATTCTTTTGGTACATCTTAGTCCTTTACTTAAGCCGTATTGGCTTATAAATGAGCCTTATTGGCTTCTCTGGGCTTCCCTGTCTTAGACATTGCTATTTTGTAAATATACTTATTAATGGCAAAAAATAATAAAGCAAACAAACAAGGTAACGCAGAATTATTTGTTTCGAATTTGGGAATAATCAATACCTAATCGTACCTTTTTGATACTTTTCGACAGTGGATCAGGCTCGAGTTTTCGAGTTACGTTTAGATATAAGTATGGATTCCCTTACTGTGCATGTAACCCTGAGGGAAAATGTATTTCTTAACAGTTTCATCCTCGTTTCAGCGCATTTTGGATCAGTGTGTTACCACGGAAGGAGACCAAAATAAACTTGAATATAAGGTAAAGCACCTCAACTCTCGTTTAATAAACGTTTAATTAACGTTTATTTAGATTACTGAACTCGTTATGTTCTTTATTCGAACAAACAATTTACTGGTCAATTAAGTTTCCATTTTGAATGATGGCTCGTGCAGTGAGGGTCTGGATAGCTGCTCTCATGAAAGTTTCAATTTTCTTTGAGAGAACAATAGATAAAACAACAGAAACAATGTCCCTAACCCCAAAACAATAACAGATGCTAGATCACGAGGACAAACATAATTACATGCGTATTAAAGCGCTGATATACTCCCGACAATGAAGCGGTTTCAATCTTTAGCAAACTTAAGAGTAAGAACTACCTTGAACAGCATCACAAGCAGCACCAATAAAAGTAGGGCTTAAAGGCTTTCATTTGCATTGTTATGGTCATGCACTAGGTTCCTTAAAGAAAAACAAGGTAAAGCCTGCGTCCAGACAAATGATCCATACCAGCGGAGCTTACCCTGGTTTCTGAAGTATGAAGTGCGTGGTAGAGCTTCTACTCGATCTCCAATGGATAGAAATCTAGTCCATCGCAGGGTCACCCCCTCCCCATTATGAAATTACCCATTGATACATCTGAGTGGAGAGAGGCACTGTGGGTGTAATAAACTGTCTTGCCCAAGAATACGACACAATGACCCCGCCCAGGCCTCGAACCTGGACCGCTCGCTCGATATCCGGAGTCCAGCGCCCTAACTCAGGCCACTGCGCTTCCTCAGCTAGGTTTCGCACACAAAGTAGTTGTCGGAAAGGCATTAGATCTCTCATCTAGTGGTGATATCACTTCTTTAAGGTCAAAAGAGATTTAACAATAATTCAAGCAAAGTATGCACCTAATCCCCAGATTGACCAGTTGACTGTATTGAAGGTAAGTAGTTGTTTTCAATAACTTCTTTTCTTTTTCTTCCATCTCTTTTTTATTTTTCACATTTATCTATAGAAAAAAATTAAAAATTAATGCCAGTAATAGCAGCTACTTAAGTTGTGTATCAAACTGCAATGATCAATCATGTCTTCATATCTTTCTCCACAGTTCAAGTGTATGTTACTTGTAATTTCACCATCTATGGATATATTACGAACTCACAATGTGACCAGCTCTCAGTTGGCTTGATAGCTCAGATGGTAGAGCACTGCCCTGGTATCGTGGAGGTCATGGGTTCGAATCCCTTTCAAACCCGAATTTTTTTTTCCTTTTTTTTTATTTTTTTAGGCTTTAATTTCACAACTGCTTTAAAAGTTGTGTGTATATATGATGATCAATCATGTCTTCATATATTTCTCCGAAGTTCAAGTATATTATCTTTCATATATTTACTAATAATATCACGAATTGCAATGGTATTTAGTAGACTACGTATAGACTAACAAATCCTCAAAACTTGCATAATTGGTCGACTCAAGTTGCTGTTTTGTAGAGGACAGCTACGAAAGGTACAAACATTTACAACCCATGTGCATAGCCATTTAGGAGAGCGTGTCGCAGTTTTGATCCTTGTATAGAGAGAAGTATGAGAAGCTTCTGCCACTGCTTGTTGCAGAAACCATTTTTATTTTCACATTTTTATTTTTACGTTTTCAGACTATGACAAAGTATCGCCGCGATAACTGCCTGACTCACGAAGTAGTCTTCTCACTCATGCATCTGAAGTGGCAAGTCTTGGATTATTATTGCTATTACCGCATCCTCCTGAACTTAGATAAATATAGCTGGATTCGATCAAGAAAGTAAATAAATAAATAGTTTGATATCAGTTAGACCAAAATTTTCCAATTTAAAACATAGGTTTCGAAGCTCGAATTGGAACTTCATATTCTAAAATCGAAACGAAGAAATTATACACTCAGCATCTAATGTTCCAATCTGTACTATTAATTATTTTCCAGGAAAAAGTTTGGTTTCACATCACTCATCTTCAACTTAATCCTTTACCTGACGTATTTAATACCGCTGACTGCCTTGAGCTTGTACTCTAGAGAAAATGAGAAGAAGTTCTGTGCCACAAACGATACGGTGCCGAGACGAGTAAGTGTTACGAGCCTCGTAATAAGTCACTCTCAGAGTTAAGCTGTGTACTCGAGGCAAAACGTTGCGAAGGACTTGTATGCAGCCACATGCGTAACGCTAGGGTAACTGCAACTTGGCCAACGGACCACTAAGCTTTGATACTTTAAACTGCATTTCAACTAACAAACAATGTACTTTGCTTTAAAAGGACTACCTTAAGGACTTTCCGAAGACGCGTTCCAACATGGTTAGTAGACATCATATATGTTTAATACAGATCAGTTTATTAGCGTGACTCGAATATCATAATCTATAAAAAGTTTTACTTCAAAACTCGACCAGAGACCACACTCAGCCCACAGTTTACGTTTTGAAGCTGTAAGCAACGTTTCTCGCCATAATGGCTCCATAATTTTCTGAAACGCTCCTTCTACTCGTTGATAAGATTATAAATGGGAAACTTCACGAGGGACCCAAACTACTCTCTAAAAGCGCCGCTAACCGTTGTACGCCTTGAAAAACAAAATATATAAAATTAGTATAAATCTACTCACGATCCATTCTGTTTTAGTGAACATCTACCAGCGTTCAATCACGAATGCCGTTCTGGTTCTCTGATTGGCTACGCTACTTACTATCTATTCTGTGATCGATGGAGAGTAGCGTAGCAGAGTTCCCTTGTTAACAAAATGAGGCCGCTTCTTGGCGTTTTCGAAGTGTCTGTGAAGAGGATTTAGATAAAGTTTTGAACGACTAACAGATTTATACTTAAACAATTAGATTATTCGCTCTCGATTTCTATGCGTGATAGTTGACTCACGCGATAGAAATCGAGAGCGAATAATCTTATTGTGAAACATAACTTACCTACTAAATACAAAGGTTTTTGCGCCAGGCTAGGACCACGCGGAAAAAGTAGATCTTTGCAAGGGCTACTGGAATCCCCGAAGAAAAATTGGGGTAGCCATGCATTTTTTGGAGATGATTAGCCTTAAATCTCAACAAAAATGCTGACATCAGCATTTTTCTGAAAAAAGAAGGAAAGGATATTTCTTCACAGATTTTCTTAGAAATCGCCTTTACAGACAGGAAAGCAAACACATTAAAAGAGATCTTAAAACTGCATGGTAAATGGTAACATGACAAAATCGTTGCAACGGCGCTTTTAGGGTCTCTAACAGCCTTCCTCTGGTTCAGATAAAATACAGTCTAAATACCTTTTGCTCACAATTACCAGAAACTAATCACGTGTTCAATAGGCTTGCCACTTCCATTTCATAACATAAAATGTTGGGGTAGCCACGCGTTTTTTAAAGTTATTGATCTTTTTTTTGAAAACTTTAACGGTGCCCGTTACATATTTTCCTGTCACCTCCCCAGTAAGTAAAACATTTGCGTATCTCGTACTTGTTTAGCGCGCGCACTACGCCATCTGCAGGTACATGTTTACAGTTGGATTTCAGTATAATTTTCGACAGACAACAGCTAGTTCTTCAGCTGGAAGACGTTAACAGTTAGTGGTTAGGGATATGCTGCTATTCTAGTGTTTCTGGTTTAAGTACAGGTTTCACTAAATTTGATTTGGTCACAGTGGGAAAATTTTGCTTTCATTTCAGTCGTGTACTTGGTAGCGTAGTTGATCGCGTCAGTGTCAACCCCAGCGCGCGCGTGACACTTAAGCCTGCCTTGCGTGATGCGCATAACGTGTGCTCACTAACAAAAGTAGGCACCGTTACACAGTATCGACTACCATCTCGCCTGATTGTTCTGGAGATCCCTAAATTAGATTTAGTTCTTAAAACGTTAGTGATGAATCTCTGAATGTCATAAAAGAGAAGAAAGACTAAATGTAAACTTTGTCTTTTTGTTGATCATTTTTAGACCACTCAAGCTCTGACGTACATTATTCTTGTGTTTGCGCTGGTTCATTTGTTACAGGAAGTTACTCAAATTGTACAAAAGGTAAAAAACAAGATATGAAAAAAATGATAATAAATCTTTGTAACCTGTGTTGTTATTGTCTATGTATTTATTTAAAGAGGATCTCAATGGCATGCTGGCCTTTACTGCTAACGATTGATTTCTTTCGGTTAACAGAAATTAGAAATTAATAACCATTGTTTTCAAAAGTTAAACATTAACTCTCATAGTACAACGGACCAAAACTTTAGCCGTAAAACAGGCCAAAAATTTAGCCGTTAGGCTTAAAAATTGGATCTCTTGTGAAGACTTTTCTGTGTCTTGTCTTGTGGCTTGATGGTACAATAATGGTACAATAGAGTGAAACCAGTATTAAGCGGACACCCTTGGGACCCTCACTAGTGTCCGCTCAATATAGGATGTCCGCTCTAAACAGGTTCAGCAATACTAGTTAATTATTAACCCCTTTGTAACACAGTGTAACACAGTGTAAGATCAAAGACTGCTCATAGCACAATGTCCAGACATTCAATGCATCAATCTGGAATAATCTACTTAGCTTTAAAGCGACATCGCTGAACAATGTTAAAGGTGTCTGAACTGAGCTTTTAGAAGTAAAAAGCCCTTGAAGTGTCCGCTTATTAAAGGTTTTGTGCAACAAAATGACTTAATATTGGTGTCCGCGTCCGCTTGACAGAGGTGTCCGCTGAATGCAGATTTATTTTACAGTAAATTTGGGAAGAATATTTAGAGACTCCAGCTGGTGTCCACTTAATAGAGGGTGTCCGCTTAATATGGGGTCCGCTTAATACAGGTTTGACTGTAATATTTTTTTTTCCATCCGGAAATGGTCCAATACAGTTACTACAATTAATTTTCAACTCTTTAGACAATGGTAATTAATTTCGAAGATTTCTATTAACTAACATAATTAAATATATTCTTCAGGTCTAATCCAATTTCTGAGAATTATCCGTTTAAGAGTAACACACTTGGTTGTTTTAAAACTTGAAATGAAGCTAAATACAGTGGCTTCTTTTTCCCTGCTTGTGAACGTGAACGTCTTTAAATCAGTCTTCTCATTTTTTTAAGGGTGCAAGTTACCTCAAACAACCTTCGAACTACTTTGAACTCACTGGATACATTTCCACCATGATGTATATTCTTCCCTCTTACGACTGCAAGACTGGCTGGCAGCTACAAGTTGGAGCCATCGCCATGTTCTTTGGCTGGATGAATGTGACCCTTTATTTAAGAAAGTGAGTCATAACCGAATGCTGTATTAGTCGGCTTAGTTTGTGGAAGCTTGTGGAACGGGGCACACCTTAACGCAAGTAGCTGGAGGCGATAAGAACGTAGCGTACTGTGGATGGATACGTATATATACTTATTACTATTGTTATTATCGTTATCGTTATCGTTATCGTTATTGTTATCGTTATTGTTATTATCATTATTATCGGTCATATTTATGTTTTCTTAATCTTTTAGCTAGATACATGACCCCGCAAGCAAACCTGTTGTTTTAAACATAAAGGATTTTCGTTGTTGTTGTTGTTGTTGTTGTCGCTCTCAAGTTTTCCGTAGATTGCTGTGCGTTACGTTACTAGTGACGTCATTTTATGATCTATCGATTATATCTCTCGGACAATTTCCGCAGTGGTAAAAAAAAGTGTTTTTTTCTCTTTCCATAGAATTTCTTTTTACGGATCTTATGTCATCATGCTGGCGACAATGTCTATTACTTTAATCAAGGTGGGGCGAGCGCTTTCTGATTTGTTATGGGAGGGATTAATGGGGGGGGGGGAGAAGAGGCGGGAAACCACGGGGATATTGGTAAGAGGAGAACAGGAGGTGGGGGGGGGGGAAATGACGGGAAGTGAGACTCCGGGGGATTCCCATATAAAAAGGACGGAGTTGCTCGTGGTACTTTCCTCTTTTGAGTGTTCAGCCTCAAAAAGTCCACAGCGGGAGCTTTTGCAGTACCTTTCAGAGTATTGAGCCAAAACAATTTGACAGGAGATAATCTGTTGTTTAAGAATTGGTACCTCTTAGTGGTGTAATGTTAGTAAAATATGCCACCGTAATTTCCCTCCTTTTGAGCGTTACATGAGCTTTAGATAATTAACGCAAAACTGACAAACAAACAAAGAACGGTAAAATAGCCACCAATAGTGTTGTTTTCAAAAAGATTTTCATTTGAATAAATTATTTTGAGCCTGATGACAGGCTAATACAGGTGTAAGCGGACCGGGTTGTTCAAAGCCCGATTAAGCTAACTCAGGATAAGCGAGAATTTTGAATTCAGTTTTGTAACTTTGCGGTAATGTTTTCTGTTCATATTGTTTGTTCTTTGAATAATAAATCTCAAAGAAACATTTTTTATCTCGAGTCATTCGCAAACATTAAGACATCGAGAGCTCCGCAAGGCGTCGCACTAGTTTGCTGAAGAGATGGGTAGACGACAATAGAAACGAATCGTTTGGGATAAATGGCCACAAATGTGACGAGTTTAATTGAAACTAAGGTTACAAACAAAGATTATTCAGGGAAGGTGGGGTTAAAACTTTCGCCACCAGTAAAAACTAAAGTAAAATACTACATACGATATGTTGGCAGTCTGCGGGTCGGTGACCCGGGAGGTGGAGGGAAAAAGAACAAATACGTCTGAACGCTAAAAAGCAGAAAAGTTCTTCTTGCGATAATGGTAATAGTAGAAAGGGGCCGCGTGTACGAGATAACCAACCTTTTGTACTTAACTTTGACACGCGCCTTTTTTTTTGATTGGCCAGGAGACTTCCATTGTTGCCAGATTAGAGCACAACCCGTAAACTGATAAGACATAGGAAATGCCTCGCGATAAAATAACATTATGCTTTCGGTTATCAGCATAATGTTTGTTTTTATGCAAGAAAATTTTATACTTCGGTTAACCTTAAATCCTGGGTTAGTGTTAACCGGTTTTCGAACAACCCGGCCCGACGTCACATACTCTTGAAAACTGGGCTAAAATAGCAAAATGTTAAGTTGGTGTTGACGAAGTATTAGATAGCATGGTAATGTCGATTGTTATATGTTTCTGACATCCACAGGTTTTGGTGTTGTTTATGCTGTTTATCCTGGCATTTGCAACAACTTTCTACCTGCTGATAGATGAACATGTAAGTAATATGGCTTTCAAGCCACATAACTGTCTTATCAGGGGTGGAAAGACGTGAGGAAAAGGCATATTAAACCCCGTTTGTACCAGAGTCAACATTCAGAGAAAAGTAGTAACTATAAAAATTATTTTTATTGACATGCTAGCCTGCAGTGCAGGCGTAGTTTGGGCAGGCAAGTTCACATTTTCGTATTAGGTCGCCATCTTGGATTTGGTAACTGTGGAGAGTTGGGGCGAGGCAACATTTGTCGAGGCAGTAGCTACTCCCTTCTGCCTTAGCCCTCTACCGGTCAAGCATCCAACTACAATCCAAAATGGCGGCATCGAAAACCTGCTTTATCGAGCGTATCCTTTGAATACATGAGGCCAGTTATTTCGGCAAACAGCCAATGGTATCAATTATTTCCAATTTATCTTTATAAATTAATCAAATTACCTTAAAGTTTTCAAGCCGTTACTAAACACAATGGTTTCATTTTAGCTTTTCCACCAACACCACATTTCTATCATCGTTAGAAAACTGGATTTTTTTTCTTTTTAAGTTTGTTTTTCTTATTTTATTGTTTGATACACAACGAGTAACAAGATCTTTTTTCCGCTTCCGAAATGTTTGCTTCACTTCCTCACTGGTTAGGGACCGTTCATTTTTTATGAGGTAGGGGGGGCTGGTGGGATTTGGGGGGGGGCCATGCGAAAAAAAATGGCTTTCGAGGGGGGGCCATCCCAAAAAAATAAGGGGAAAAGGGGGGGTCACGTGAAATATTTTAGTAAAACTTTAAAATGGCGTAATGTTTGAATATCAAAAAAATTGCTATAGAATAAACATAGAAGGCACGATACAAATTTATTACAAACTTTCCTTCTGCTTTAAAAAAACGTTTGGCGACAAAAAGCATTTGTAGCTACTGAAAAGAAGTATATTATTTTTGAATGCAACTTTCAATGGCACTCATCTTCATCTTCGCTGTCGTCGAGTTCTTCGTCGCTGCTTGTGCTGCTATGGGAGTCTCTTTCACCAATGCTGCAAGAAGCAGCAATGCTTTCCGTCAGAGTGTACTCTTCAGGTACATGAAGGTGTAAACATAATCTCTGACTTCCCGCTCAAGGTTGGTGGTGATTCTGCTTCTTGCAGCATTGGTGAAATAATTCCCTTCCAAGAGCTGTGCGATGTATGGCCCATCTCTTCTAAATATCGACGTGGCAACATCCTCAACTTTAAGACACTCTTCCAGGACGGCCGTTCCAGGAGGGTACACAAGGCACTGTGGAAGATCAGTTCCTAACGGGTTTCCAACACAGATTCCATAAACTCGTTGGACGTTGTTTTCAGTCCGCTTCCTCTTTCTTTCATTTGACTTTCTGCGGTTTTCTTTTTTCCTTCTCCTTTTGTTGATATGCTGTTTGAGTATGCCTTTGAATATGCTGTTATAATTGCTCTTCTTATTTTCTAGTGCTTCCATGTCCTGCGTGATCTTCGTCAACTTAGCTTCTGTACATTTGATCTGTTTTGCATTAAAACTGTGGGCAAATTCTTCGCCCTGCTTTAAAGCAAGCCCATTGGACTGAAAGAGCGTGGAATCGTGTTCCTTTACATCTTTCAATATGACATTCAACTTTTCCACCATTGCTCTGTGCTCTTTGATGGAGAAGTTCAGTTTTCTTCCATCACTGGACTTCAACTGGTACCCTTGCATGGAAAACTCACTCGCCCTTTCTGAACAGCCATCCGCACTTAGAAAGATTGCTTCTTTTGCTTGTAAGATGTCAAACTGCCTGGATCGTTCAGCTCTAAACCTTTTCTTAAACGACTCGTCGCTTTCGCCATTATTGCGCATTTTGGAATGAGCCTCTTTCATGATGCTCATGTAGTAATGCGCTCTTTCCCCGATTGGATTAACAATATAAAGAAGAAAGAGCATGGAAGTGGCGGGCTGGTTTTATCTGACCCAGAGAGCGTTGCTCTATTTGCAGATAAGTTTATTGTCAAATCGAAGTTTGTGGTGGATTATCTTCAGCATCTTGAAGTGCTGGAATTTAAAAGGAAAAAGAGAGCAGAAGAAAAGGCAAAGTTAAGTAGGGAGGAGGATTATCCTTGGACTGAGTTGTGCGAAGATCTAACCAAGCTTAAAAAGCTACGTGTTCCAGAACTAAACAAGTACTCAAACCACCACGGGCTGAAGCAGCATTTGAAAAGCAGCAAGAGTGAGAAAGTAAAGGCAATTGTAAGACATTCATGCTTGCAGCAGAAGAGTCCTCTCAGAGCTGGCCAACCAACACTGAGAAATGCCAGGACATTGACACAAAATGACAACAGGGCAAGTGCTGACAGCAGTGAAAGGGATGAAAGTGACAATGATGAGTATGACAGTGATGCCATTGACTCTGGGGGAGAAGATGACTCAAGTGACGTCATTCTTGCATTCATCAATTCAGATGAGGAAGATGCCAATGAGAGGCCAAATGCCACACGCTCAGGGCGAGCCACAACTAGGAGATCCGAAATTGACTTCTCTTTCTTTTGATTTGTTTTTTAAACAACAGCTCTCTGTCGTATAGAGATTGTAAATATTGTCTTCATAGTGAGCACAATAACGTGAAGTAGGGGGATAATAGAGAAATATTAAAAAAGTTGAAATCTGAATATTGTTTGTTCAATTTTTTTTTTTTGGGGGGGGGTCATCCCAAAAAATGACCGCTATAAGGGGGGGCCATGTGAAAAAATTGGTAAGCTGAGGGGGGGTCATGCGATTTTTAAATGGTGCTTCCCAAATCCCACCAGCCCCCCCTCCCTCATAAAAAATGAACGGTCCCTTAGTGACAACATTTGTGATGACGCTGGGTGAAATGAATTACTCGGAGAACTTCATGCCGTGGGAACTTTTTCCTTTCTCCAATCTTGTCAACGTACTGTTTGTGATTTTTGTCTTTGCGATGCCCATTATCCTGATGAACATGCTGGTGAGGCTCTGATCTTTTAGTGGTGAATTAAGGCGATCTCCACCCCTGTAATTGTTAGGAATTCCCTCGGGAGGGGGGGGAATGGACTCCCGTATTAAAACGTCGGTGATGCTGGACGTCTCGCTTAAGAGTCTAAATCAACGATTCTGGTCTCACTTCAGGTGTTGATGACGAAACGCCACTAGGTTTAGCTGTCCAAGTACCTTTTAGGGTGCACACGAAGAAACAATAGACGAAACACCCTTACTTCCGTTTTTAGGCTCGATTTCTGTCGGTCTCTTAAGTCGGGTCTAGTAGCGCGGGCTGCTTTCCTGAACAGCGGCAGGTAATCGAGCAACCATATCATCATAGTCTCTTGGTTTTATGTGATATCTTTTATGGGTCAAATAAAGATTGACCCACACCCAGATCGGTTTCCTTTAGGGTTTAAGTTCAAATTTTCTGACGAGCACGCCCGACTTTGTCATGTGGAAGTCCCCCCCTACCCCTCCTTCCCAGAAAAATTCGTCCTTATTAGAGAGATTCACAGTGATCACATTGATTCCAATCGCTCCCAACCCCTCCCCCCTCCTCTTTTAAGGACCCCTTGATCTTTCCCTTGTATTTACAATTATGTCATTGCATAGAGTACAGAATATCCTTTATGTCTGTTTTTCATCGAGCAAATTTTAAAACGGGGAAGGAAGGTTAAATCTACACACCACCACAAATCTAATAGAACTAAAATTGATATAAGATCTTAAAATGTCATTAAGTCTACAACTACTTATTTACTGATACAAATAGAGGACTACGTTGTGCCTCTAATACTTAGTCTGTCAACAGGCCTTCTATTTTGTCCTGAGTTCGTTGAGATCATAAGAAAAATAGACCATATTCGTATCCTCGGCATTGGACTGGGAACTACCTTCCAAGGGAGGCCCATGCGGGCGAACATGAAAAGACTCCTCACGTTAGCATCAGTTACAAGCTAGTTCCAGTCCAGTGTCGAGAATACGAATACGGCCTATTATTAACCGCAGGGGAAAGTTCGAATGCAAGGGGGTGGTCCTGGCATGGGGAAAGACAAAAATGCGTCGTGGCCGCCATCGTGCTCCGCCTCGTTTTTGCATGCTTGCATCGCTCGCCAACGAAGGAAAATCACTCGTATCAAAATAATAAACGCAAGTTGTTCGAGATTTTTTCAGAGGTCAGACTTTTGCCTGATATTTTCGAGGACACTCTCCCAGTGATCTGCAGCAAAACTAGGATAAGTACGAATATTTTGGCTAGCTTCTAGAAAAACATAAGGAAATTGGGCGGTTATTGTGGTAGAATTGAGATTGTATAATTTTGAACTGCTCGCGGTTTTGCCTCGTCTACGCAAAATGCTCTCTGCAGGTAAAATGGCAATAACTCAGTTCGATATTTGAAAACAGGTGGGTCTTGCTGTGGGAGACATTGACAACATCCGAAGACACGCCAGGATGGACAGATACGTTGCACAGGTAACATTATCCTCTCCAAACGTTTCTACAACTTCTGTACCAGATATTCTAACGCAGATTGAGAAGGAGTGGCTGTCTCCTCCCTCCCCTCCCTCCTTATAACTGAAAAACTTTAACCTGGCATCCCCACCTTCATCACTGCAAAAAAAAACGTCAACCGTAATCCATCAACCCCACTCCCTCCCTTTAATTTCTCCGGCAAAAAGGGTCCATTTTACCCACCCCTTCCCCACTCCTTCTATCCTCTACGGTGCAAGGATCTCCGGAAACGTGACCTTCTACGCAGACGCTCTCTGGACCGGTCACGGAGGGAGATTGCGTGACAAGCACAACTAGGAGGCTGCTTGACACGCTGCTAGTTTTTCAGTAACTAAACACATCGTTTTACTCTGTGTTCTACTTTGATGTTGTTTACACGACTACAGATTGAAATGCTGTTCGACACGGAGCAACAGCTCCCTCGATGGCTTCGCAAACACGTTCAGTTTGAAGAGCACGTCGAATATCCGAACAAATTGGCGCCGTTAAAGACACGGGTAAGATCAGTTATTTTCTTGGAATTAATATTGGATTAACAATGGTGCTAATGTCAATTCTCACCGTAGAAAGCAGTATATTGGTCCAGTACGAGTGATTATATTTATTCTCAGAGAACCAATATTAAATTTTTATCAGCGATTATACTTGTTGCCAGGAAAGTAATATTGAGTACGGCGTTCGATACCTGGCAAAATTCCAGAATTATCTGCAGCTCCCAGAATAGTGATTGAGGCTTTGAATGTATAATAATTAACAATTGTTGGACCCTGAGGTTAAGCAAAATATCGTGATTTGTCAGTTGCGACCAGATCAATTATTTGCCCAAGCCAAAGGCGATTGAAATCACGATAACCAGTCCGGAATATCCTGATAAATTAGGACAGTCATGACGTCATGAAGCTATTGTTAGCAGGGAAAATGGCGGACCTTTTAAGCGAACCAAGAAAATATGTTGTTTCCAGTCTCGCATAGAGTCTGTCCAGCATTATCCAGGACGTTTTCCGACCAAACGGTGAGAAGGAGAATAAGCGGCCATTTTGGTTGTGGGAGAACGTTGACTGTCTTCTAATCATTGAGTTTTTTTGGTGTCAAGCGACGATGTAGACGCGATTTTGTGGCCAAATATTAAGGTTAGTAAAGTGTACGCGTTATTTTCTAGTGTTCACATATTTTTCATTGAGCTGTGTATATTTCTTACTGGTTCTAGTGTTGTTAAAGTTTCATCATGCCAAATTACACGGTTGTAAACAACGTCGATATTTTGTAAACTCTCTTTGAATTTGAGGCGTTACAAGTGTACCTGAACCGCTGTTGTTATAAGGCTTGAGTAATGCATCGTTCCTTCATTTTTATGACAGTTGTTTTCAATTTCTCTCTTAAGTACATGGAAGAGCATACTCGACTACTCGGGGCACTTTGCCGAATTTTGGGGGAAAAAACAAAGGGAAAAGAGAGGAAATAAGACGTCGCTAAGTACGCGGACGAAATTAAACAAATTTGGGAGGTCTCTGTTTTGGTGGATTCACCGAATGTGCACCCCAGTTTTATCACTGGAGAGCCAGCAGCCTGTTGAAAACCACCTACAGCACAGAAGTGGCAGCGAAACAGACAGGCCAGGGGTAGTGCAGCGATTCCCTGTAAATGGATGCTATCAGTATCCCAAGGAATGGCACAAAGGGTAGAGACATGTAGAGTTAAGGTTTGTAGGGGGCATTGTACTCTTTTTTTGGCATTTTTTAAAAACTATACACACTGCAGCTGTTCCTAGTAGATGATGATTCTTTTCACCTCCCCATGAAGCTTGAATGTACCAGAAAGTAATGTTTTTGCAAAATAATTTTTATGAACGCAAATACTGAAAATGTACGAGAGTTTAGAATGTAGTGTCGAGTGTTGAACATTACTAATAGTGAAACTAATGCAAAACATTAATTGGTTGTGAACAGGAAACATATCAGTTTGGTTAAGAATATGTAATAAAAAATAGAAAACATAAGAGTTATCAGACCACTTGAGGGCAACCTCTTATTTAGTGAGACTACTGTGGTAACTACATTCAAAATAAATTCATATGTTTAAACGAAAAATACATTTGTAATAATATTGACATCTGTAAGCAATGTAATAATCTTCTAAGCGCTTGTGATTTGTTTCAGGTCCTGCATTCTGCTAAGAGGCAAATTCAAGGTCGAGAGTACCTAAAGAGTGAATAAAATAAAATGGATTTCATTTTCAAGACTGAATTTGTTTTGTATACTTTAAATAAATATATAATAAAACCTTGGGACACGTGGATGGATTGTGAATGCTCCCTTGTCAACCTGTCCAGGAATTATATTTTAATATTTTTGGGTAAATAACTTGGGAAAGTCAGCAATTATATGTAAGTTTTCATAATTTAAATGTGGAAATCAGACGTGATATCTTTTAGCACAGTAACAAATAGATACAAGAAATATTTGAAATAAATACCAAAATGGAGAAATTTCAGATTTACAAAGAATATATTAACATAATATTTGACTATCCCTGCATCTGACAACACTAAAATTTCGGATACGTTTTTTCTGGTTTAGTTTATTTTGTATAAAAGAACAAGAATTTCTCACTCGTATGCGTTATTGAAAATTCTGTTTTAATGATGATTTCATTTCCTCGATTTAGCCAAAACGTATAACATTTTGGACATCTACAATTTACCTTTGCTGGCATATAAGAACACGCGCGTGCTGTCGATTTCGGCCCGATAATCCCTAGATAAGAGGAAAGCCTCAATTCTCATATCGATCATTTCTGTGCTTAGAAAAATGCAGAGTAAAGATGCTTACCGATTGTACGGTCTCTTTCCAAAGAATGATAACAGCAGCTCGTCAAACGTGGCCCGCATTGCGTTCTGTGGTGCTTCCTTCGGTCCGAGGATAATCGTTATCTGGGCAGAATTGTCTGTGACATGGAACGCGAACACAAACTTTCCTTTTATTTTATAATTTGGACAGTATTTAACTCAATTCGAGATAAATATATATCTCCTGAAGGCCCGCATTCATGGCATTGGAAAGTATTCGCGACTCTCTTTGTCCGCCATCTTGAATCTCTTGGTTTGTTGTGAAACACAACACTCCACTCAAAACACGCATTCTCATTGGTTGAAACGTTTTGAGTTTCGTGACATCACAGATGTCCTAATTTATCGGGATATTCCGGACTGATAACCGAGTTCAATAATTGTTTTAATTATTTCATCACCAGGTTTGTTTTCATATTTAAATCATTCTCTGACAGCTCAGGGAAAGCGATCTGCCACTTTTCACGCAAGAGCGTGGTTACAATGACGCAAGAGCAAAATATCATTTGCAGCTAAACACATTTAGACGGTATTACGCATGAGCAGACCATTGTTTGTAGGCAGATATTTTTAGGTCACGCGGCGGGCTCTCGGCCAATGAAAAGGAAGGAAAAAATACATGGAATGATAATGTAAATTAATTGCTCTGTGTAAAATTGTGTCCTTTAAGCTGTATGATGCCATTTGTGGGTTCGTTCATCCGGATGAGGATGATAGAGGAGAAAGCAGCCAAGACGGACAGTTTCCAGAAGTTGCCGAGGTCAAAAAAAGGCTTGAAGAACAGGAAGTGAAGTATGATATTTTGATATTTTCAAAATCGATACGTGATATGGTAATTAGTAAGTTAGTGAGTAATTTAACTAAATTTTAGCCCAGCAACTGAAAGAGAAGTTTATCTTTTGTACAGTATCTATTAACAGGCTGACGCCTAGACATACATTTATAACTTTTTTTTTCTCTGTGATCTTTCTTTTACTTTTTAATATTTTTTAATTATTATTTTTCAGAATTAATGAGATTTGCAACATGTTAAGAAAGCAATCAGAAATTATGGAAAACATGTCCCAGAATCCTAGACGAGAGAAAGAAGAAAATGAAG